>NW_010237091.1:4895-5223 GCF_000690775.1 Eurypyga helias
TTTCGGGAAGGGGACAGCAAGGCCTGTGCTACCACAGGCCGACAGGCCCGCGACCCTCATGTGTCACCTCGCCAAGACCGGGCGGGTTGTGCCTCCAGCTACGCCCCAAACCCGGAGAGCACTCACTGGGTGTCTCCCTGGCGGATCATGTCGCAGATCTGCAGGATGGATTCCCAGTCCGTCTCCAGCAGGAGCTGGCTCGTAGCCTTATCTGCGGGGAATAAAGCATTAAGCGGTGTGAGCAGCCGCGCTCCTCCCGGTGGGCCTGCAGCAAGGCTGCTCGGCGGCGCGCCGGGCCCAGGCCCTCCGGGGTGAACGAACATCCCGA
>NW_010237092.1:0-38548 GCF_000690775.1 Eurypyga helias
TGGGAAGTAGGGGCGAGGGGGCAGGCTGGTGTTGTGGTATCCTTTTTGGAGGAAGGTGCCCGCTGTTGGTCAGACACAGTCTCTGTGCTTGGGGTCTGTAATGGTGTCTTCATTACAGACGGCTTATTTGTGCAGAAGGGAGTATCTGTCAGGCTTTGTACGTGCTGTAAGATTCCTTTCACGGTCTCGACGCTGGCCCCTCAGTGGAGGTCTCTCTTTGCATACCTATTGTGTCTGTGCTTCCATTTTCTCGTGTACATGCGTTGCGGGGTTTGGTCTGTACAGGAACTCGTCCAAGCAGCGAGTGGATTGTGACATCTAGCCACCCTTCTGGGACCCTTACTGGCCCCCTCATCGGCCGTGTTCTCTCATTTGTGGCCGATGACTGGACCATCTGAGCAGCGGGGAAATCTGAGAGGCTTTTGTGTAGTGGACAAAACATAGGCTTTTGGTAGTTCTTGGTGGGGGGGGGGGGGGGGAAACTGAGAATAGAATGAGGTCTAACATAGAAACACCTGTAACCGCAGAAGTGTGTGTATTTCCATGGGAGACGGGAGTGCTTACAGCCTGATTTTACACAGCTGGTGCAGCTCGCTGGCAGTTCTTGCTCTGTGTGAAGGGCCATCGGGATCAGGCCCTATGAGCACCTGGAATTTCACACTGCAAGTCATGCATAGCAGGGTGACTCTCCCCTTCCTGCTAAGGAACAAGTTTCAACTGTTTAATTAAAATTCACCACACAGGACATTGCAAGTTGCACACTGGAGCAGAACTGCATTTGGACATTATTCTTAGGAAGAACAGTTAATTTTTCATCAGTTTGGTATCCGTAGCGTTCCAGATGTGATGCTGCACAGCATTTCCTTGTGGCTTTGGCTTAAGCAGTTAACCTCAGTTAACAACCCATTGAGCTATAAGATTTTAGTTTATGAAGTTGTCTGAAAGCTTCCTCTGAAACAAATCGCGTTCCAGGATTCTGTGCTGAATGGGGTTTAAAGAAAAATGAAATGATTGTAGATGTCCTTCGCACAGCATTTCAGATCTGTTGGAATGAATATATAGCTTTGGGCTTTTATTTTACAGGAAAAACTGCATAGGCACTATGGTAATTTGAAAATGAGAAGAGAGCTGCTAATAATTTATCTCATTGATGCATTGAAACTAATTGGGGCTGCATGTACCTGAATAGAGAGGTCTATAAAACATGAACATTAGTATTCTGTGTCTTGATATTAAAGCCTAAAGCTACGTGTTACGTGGGGTTTATAAATCTGAGTACGTTGTGTTCTAAATAAGCATTGTTTAGGGATTTTCCTTTTCCAATAATACGGCACTTACTGTAGAGCTTGGTAGCCACTGCATATTGCTACTGATGTTATTATGATAAAATGCTCTGTTAAGCCACCTAATGGAATATGGGTGGGTCTGTGGACAGCAAGCTGTGGAAGCAAGTAGGTCCTTTTAGTCTGAATGTTTTTGGGTTCTTTTAATTGTTTGAGGTTTGGGGTTTTACTTTGTTTTGACATAAAAAGCACTGGTAACATGCAGTCGGTCTAGAGAGCTGCATGTCTGAAGTATTATTCTGCATCTGGGAACCAAGAAGACAAACCATCCTCTGGACAGCAGAGCTCTTGGAGCAATAATGCTTGTTTTAGTAAGGTAAAAATAGCAAAATCTGTTGATAGTGAAATGAATCTAGTGGTGAAGACAGGCCTGGTATGGAGGTTGTGCGTGTCCTGATTCTACCTTTTGTCTTGCATTTCATAATGTCCTTGTGCAAATTAGATGACCCTCCATTTATTTCATTATAAATGGGCTAGAATTGCATTTGTGTATCTGAAAATTGTGCCCATATTTGGGGAGTACTTCACAGTCAGCAGCTCAGAGCTGTCTGACAGCTGACACTGATGCTTCATTTGAGGGATGTTGTTGATTTGCTGCGGCCAGCTCTGCTTCAGAGTTCACACTGCATTAACGGGGTAGGGAGGTTTCGTAGGTGTCCTGATTTCTACATCCAAAAGCAAGTCTGTTATTTCTGTTGCTTTATTAGCCTGTCTCAAGTTCTCTTTCTCTGTTCCTGATACCCTGCTGAGAGTAAAGCTGTTTGATTATTTCTAAGTACATTCAACAGTTTACTGTTTGCGATATTTCTGACATGCCAGTCCCAACTGAATGCACACCGTGTCAGCATATTGATTTATTTGATCTTGAAGTATGCATGTGATTAGTATCTCAGCTAGGTGTAGACTTGAAATATTCCTAATGAGGAATAAAGGAGTAAAGAAAAATTAAGGCAAGACTTGGGTGCCGTAGGAATCTCTTGTATGACTGTTCAAATTGCTCCATTCGGATAACGTTGTGCTTTTGCTTTGTTAGGACAAGGCATTCATTAAACTAACGAGCCACCTGCTCTGCCTTGAGCCGTCCTTGCTCTCGCCCTGTAGTGTCTCATGTAGGTTTCTCCACCTGTGTTGATGTTGTTAAACTTTGTAACTACTCAGAAAATAAACTTCCTTTACTTGTGGGTTTGTTTTCTAAATAGTTTATCCTCTCTCTCAGACCTTCCCAACAATACAGGCTCAGTTTGCGTGGGGTGTAGCACCGCTTTTGTTTTCATAGGTAGAGAAACAAAGGTTTTGAGAGAGAGAGACAGTAATTTCTCTGAAACCGCAGGAAATTTGGGGGCTAAAGAGCAGTGTTTCAAAACTAAGAGCACGATGCAGGAGGAGTCACATTTTGGAACTCGGAGGGTATCTGTGTGTTGTATCTCTCTTTACGTTTTGTTAAGGCTTCTCTTTAGTCCTGATTTATTTTCTGCCTCTACTTACTGCCTTTGTAATTCGTTGTAACACAGTTTGTGAGATAATTCAGAGTGGGAAAGTCTGAACATTCCTATTGAGTATAAGACTGGCTTTGGACATGAATATGCTCTAATTTTGCCTGTTACAGAACACTGATCCTTAGGAGGATTGGTTTAATTTGCTCTCTGATAATACTTGGGGATATTGTTGCTTTGCACAGAGAGCACACGATGAATTTCTGCAACGCTGCAGATCAGACTGGCAGTAAGTTTTCCTTGTATTGCCCAGCCATAAGCCGGAAGAGCTATACATGAATCCTGTCCTGGAAGCGAGGTGTGCACAGCCCACGTCGTGCACTTTCTAACGCGTGCGCCTCTGAAAACAGTTCATTTGTTGAAAGACGGGATGATTCTGCCCTGTAAGGTCGTGTATTGCAGGGGTGGCTTTTCTTGGCTGATCCTCCGTACACGTGTGCTTCTTCGTATATGTGCTCGAGAGATGTGCAATTTCTGTCTCTTCAGATGTGGAGAATAAAGCTTGATGTGTACAGGGGTGAAATGAGCTTTCCATGCTATGAAAGGAAATTTCCATCTTTGTGCAGTGAGAGGACTTGTTATCAGGATGAATTTTTGCCAGTGCAGAATAGAAGCTGACCTGATGGTGTTTTCCCAGTGAATTACAGAAAACAAACCCAAAACACATGATACATGCTAAGATGGAAAATTAATTATGGTACAACGGTTTCCTTGGGGCCACCTGATGTACCTTTTCTGTGGTTTTAGCCCTGCTTTCTGGGGAATGGTGGAGTCTGAGAAAAGAGCAGAGTTTTAACACCAGAGGCTGCTGTTTCAGTTGTTTTTAGATGCTGTTGCAGTGAGGGAGATGATCAGATTCATTTATACAAAATAGAAAAACGTTTCATTTTCTATTTATACTTTTGAAGAACTTTAATAGTCATGTTGTGACGTGTGGCCTTAGCTCAGAGCATGAGGATTTGTACGTATGAAATATTTTTTGCTCCGTGGTACCTCATTAGAGGTCAACAAACCGTATTTAGGGCATCCTGCAAGTAAATATTAGAAGATGCTGACGCTACGTACAAACCTAAATAGTCTGAACCTTGTAATTTCCCTGCATAATTGTGATCAATGTCATTTCCATCCATCTTCCCCTCCCCTCCCACCCTGTTGTGGCCTTTCTAAACACCGTTCAAAAACGCTGTTAATAGAGAAACTGTTATTGCCGGCTCTTGGTCAGTGGAGTCCTGTTACTTGTCCGATGCTCTTTAGTGCCAGTGCTGCGTAGGACCTTCTGTGCAGGGGTTGTTGGAGGGCTGTTGCTCCTAAACATGATGTTCCCTAATGAATATTCTGCTGTAGGTACCTTTGTCTGTTTTGCCTGTTTATTTGTGATTTTTAAAAGGCTACAGACCTCAGTGGCGCCCTGATGCACTGCATTCATTTAGTTCCATTTAAGTTAAAAATATTTCCTTTAGGAAGCTTAGCATTGTTTGAATTCATCCAGCAATTAGCTTGCTTTTGGATTATTGAAGAGGATGAATAGGTGGTATCCAATTAATTTGCTTATACTTGGTATTCTTTCAGTGCTGTGTCTGTATTGAGGTAGAACAAGGACAAATTAACATGGTTTCTTAGACAAGAACAGGCACATGAGATTACATGCGTGCAATGTAAACGTAATTTCAGCTGTCCGAGTCTTTCTGTATTTTGCTAAAAAAGATGAAACGTTACCATCCATGTTTGAAATTCCTACTGTGAAGATCTCACTGGAAACCTCTGCTCAATGTGTCATGGAAAGCGGAAACATACAAGCAGGCAATGACCTTAAATTCTAGATAATAATGTTCTGAAGAGTTTTTAAAAGCCACAAACTTCTTGCAAGACATCAGAAGGAAAAGCAGCCTGGGTCTGGACAGTTCTGGTGGAAAAGCAATGCAGAATGAGAAGTCCTAATGCTGGTTATCCACTTTGCGTCCAACTGAAGCTGACTGCCAGGAGGTTGCCATCTCGGGGGAAGGTGGCTCAGTTTAGATGCCGAATACGTGCTCTGACTCTACCGCTTCGCACACAGAATGAGTAGCGGCTTTGCCTTTAACGGACGTGCCGGGCAACTTTTCAGGGTAGAGGTGACGTGAAGCTGTAGCATCCAGTTGGTGAGTGGAGTTCTGCCTGGGATGCAGTCATTCCCGTGCTGTCACCAACATGACTAGGGAATGTCGATGCTGAAGGCTGGGTTAGGACTTGGATGTACCTGCAATTTAGTCCCAGCTCCACAGTTGACCTGTAACGTTGTAGAATGGGATGTCGTGGTTACTTTCTTGGAGGGGACAGTTAACTTTTCTTGCCTCATGAACAGTAGCTGTATAGTGAGGGGTCAGGTGTGACTGTAAATGTCTTCTGCACTTGGGCGGTCTGATGGATGCTTCAACGCTTGAAACACTGTAGTAGCAGATCGTAATTCATCTGTAGGTGGACATAATTAAATGTGTCTAGAAACGAAAAGCGTAGTCAAAAACAGTGGAGCTGAGCTCCTCTGTTTGTTCGCATCCATTCCTGTTCTAAGGAAGCAATAGGACCAACAGTAGGAAAACTTGTAAAGAACTCCTGCTGACTTGTCCCAGGACACCTGCTTTTTGCCTTCATGCTGAATGGAAAATTAAAATAATATGTAACGTGCTTTGATGTCTGACTCGTGCTGAACGTCAGAAAGCTTTTCAAAAAAAAAAAAACCTGCTCCCAGTTGCTGGGACTTGCATTTGTAGAAGGATAAACCGGAGTATTTTGGATTTTGTCCTGCATGTGTTCTAGTGCACTTTGACTCGCTGCATGGGAAACTAAATATCACGCAGGTTGCTCTGTAGATGGTTGAAAGAAGTGTGATGTTACTCATCTTCTGGTTGGATGTGCTTGATTTTTGCTCAGTAGAAAGTGCTTTTGCGGATGTAAAACTTTTCTTCTGTGAGCATGTCTGCGTGTGAAATAGGATTGCTTGAATCCTGGCAGACACTGAACATAAAAAGAGCAAATGGGGATTTTTTTTATAGGTTGTGAACAGTTATTCACAAAATTGCTTCTGTACTTACACCATTCCTAATAATACATTGCATTACAGAAAAACAAATTTGCTCTATTAATTGAATTCAACCTTTCACATAAAACCATCTCTGATTTGTGGTTCGGCAGATGTGTCTGTGACTTTTATGGTGACAGATGCCTCAGGTTAGCTGTGTTCTAGGGTGGATTTAAAACTGCTAAAGATCTGTGGTAAGCAATTACCCTTTGAAACATGAATTTCAGCATCGAATTTGGGAGGTGGTGCTGCTGATATATTGCAAGGTGTTTGCTGCTGCTGACGTAGGTAACGCTGGTTTTCAGCTGGAACTTTTGGGGTTGTGTCTTTTATCTTGGCTGTAAAGGACATGGAGCATTTGGCGTTAAGAAGTAACGTTGGGTGGCAGTTAGCAGCACTTTGCCTGCCAGAGGTGTGTGCTGGTGATCACCAGTGCATGCTGTGGGTGTGCTGGAAGGTGGCCGTGCCTGTTTCGTGTGTGTCATCCCTCTGCAGCGCTGTGTCCTAACTGAAGGCTTCCGGATAAAGTTCTGAGTGGTGTTGTTCACATATTCTGATTCTGGAATTTAATTATTTTTCCTGGATAATTCTGCACCTCTAAGACTTTGGGCCTCCTTATGTGGTTCATAGGCACATGATCAGTATTTTCCCTTTCATAAACAGAGTGCAAATAGCCAACAGGTATTCCAGTGATAAACACGGCAGTGCAAAACCCTCCTTCTTTACCATTATAAACTGTAGAATCCTGGTAGAATCAATGGGTCGTATCTGTAGATCCAAAATTGAGCACCTTGGTATATATTCAGCCAAGACGGAGTAACACGAGCTGAGATGCTGGAGATCCGTCTTATTTTTCCTGCCTGCTGCATCCATTCCAATTTTTGTTAGATTGGGTTTTCTGGGACCAGTAATCAGCTAGAAATAATGTATGATATTAGGTCTGGTATACATTATTTATTTGTGAGTGAATGCAAACATCTCAAAATTTATTGCAGAGGGCTATGCAGTAAATAATTTTGTATAATGAAAACTGTCCAGGTCTCAACATTGAATTTTGATCAGCAGAAGTATGAAACTAGCCTTTTTGCAAGTTTTTGTGAATAAAATACAGGGAAAGTCCCTGTTACTAGAACATGAGTAACCTTGTACCTGGGACTTTCATGCAGCGTGTGAAGAATTTGTATGTGAGTTTGGTGAGCCTCTGGCAGTTGCATCTGGGACCGAGAATGGTTGCTGTGAAATGCTTTGCTGTAGCGTGGGAGTTTCTCGAAGGAGAAAGGAGGAGGGATTGCTTGGAGCCTTCAGGCTGCCCGGTTGCTGGAGATACGCCCGCCTGATGCTCAGAGCAAAAGGTTGGCTGTACATCTAACCCTGTGTTATTTAACACTGTTAGAGGGAAAGCGTGTTTATTCATGCATCCTTTCTCGTCTCGAGTCCCGCTTTTTAGGCTTTTCCTAAACAGAAGGCAAATTCAGTAATATTTAGTTCCTAATAAACAGTGGTGGTATGTTAAATGTGGGAGCAGGTTAGTCCTTCCCAGTTGTCGTTTGGAAATATAGTTTATAGTTCCACTGGATACCCAGAGGCATTCCATTAATGCTGAATTTGCCACAGTAACAGCAAAACTCCTTTTACTCCCACTGTACTATTAAAAATGTAAGAATTATTTTGTGTCAAATGGGCTAACAAAATAAAAGATAAATTTGAAGTATTTAATCTGTCAGCATCAATAAATCTAAGAGGATTATCATTCCATTACGGCTAATAGATCTTTCCCAAAGATAACTTTGCTACTTGACTTGCCTATTTCTGTGAAGATTGTTACAGATCTAATTTAGACTACAATTTAAATATTCCTGCTCTGGTTTGATTGAGTCTGGGAGTTCGTAATGTGGTACCTGGCTTATGTTGAGCCTGGTAACTTTGCTTCAGTCACTTGAGTACAGGCTCTCGTTCTTGGAACTTTAATTCTTCACAAAGACTGTGAAGATTTGTACTAAACGTGACTTAACAGTTCAAGCTTGAGAGCTGTAATTTAATAAAATACATGCCAACCTCTCCTTGCTTCCCCTCTGAGGAATTAGAGGTTGGAATAGCAAGAATAAAAATCAGGATTACCCTTATAATGGGAATCCTCCTGCTTTGTAAAACGAGTAGCAAAATTCCCACTGATGTACCAAGTATAAGGAGAAGGCGGCCCTGAAGGTTTGAATTCTTAACTGTGTCTAGGTCCTGGAGTGGAAAGTGATGTGTTAAGTTCTTTTGATACCAACGACATAGCTTCATTTGATACCTAGAAGAAACAGAACAGGAGCACTTGTATCTTCCTTCCACCTCCCCAGATAGACTCCGTGTAGGAGGGAGAGGGTACACAGGAAGTGGAGAACTCTCCTGATCTGAGACAGAGCCTGGGCTGTTGCTCTTGACTTAAGTGTCTGTAACAGTGCCCTCACCAGGCTCTGGAGGTTTAACAAGTACTGGACTAAAGGGAGAACACGTGGTAACAGACACTAGTCTCATCAAATAAATTCCCACTCTCACGTTTTTCACCAAAAGGCTATCCCAGGATTTTGCAGCGTATGTGGTAGGTCCCTAAGTTGTATGTGACAATTAAAATGTCTGTAGTGATGCCAACCACCGGTGAGTCGTGGAGATGTGTGATTACTGTGTGGGGTTGATGGTTGGTCTAGATGATCTAATAGGTCTTTTCCAACCTGTGTGATTCTGTGGTCTGTTTGATTAGTGAAATTATCTTAGCTGCAACTGGGTGCTCCCGTTGGATTTAGAATTTAGCAGATCCTCAGTCCTTTCAGAAGGCAGACCAGAGATACATGTGAACGAAGGCTGCATCAACCTCTTTACAGCTGTAATCATCTCCCAAATTAGCATTGCAGTGCTGTAGCTTGTGATGTCAGACTCAATTACATGGCTATCGAATGCCACCGTGTACTTCAAAAACTGTTTGAATTCTGTGAATAATTTAAGGACTTTCAGTTTCTCTAGTTTGCTGTTTCTAATCACCAGGGCTTTTTTGGCTGAATACATTAAACGTAGAAAAGGTGGCAGACATAAGCGGGAGACCCTGTCACAGATCCAGCAGTGATGGGAGAGCGCTGTAGGAGGGAGAAGGCCAGTACAACATTGTAAGTGGTGACCACAGCATTCTCGGCTCCCATCACCTCACTTTGATGCCAGGTGGTGTCTGGAACCGAGAGACGTTTCTAGCTGGTTTTACCATTTCCAGCAGAACAGCTTTGGCAGCCGGGAAGAGAGTTGTGCGTCTGTGTGAAATACAGCCGTGCTCTTTAGCACTTTTACCCCTTGAAGATAGGAAAGCACACAAGAGATTTCCTGTTTTTTCTAAGGGCAGGATCAATGTTAGTGAAGGGACAGTGTACAAAACCTGACTGTTGTACCTCTGTGTTTTTCAAAAGTGCTGTTGATGGAATACTCTATAACTGTTCTCCAGCATCTTCTGGTGGAAGGAAGGAGTAGTGGAGGTGAAAGGTGAAGGACCTTCTTTCTGCTGACCAAATGTTATTACTTGTCCTAAAATACATGGTGTAGGCTGTTTGCAGTTTCTTTTGGAGATTTACCTCCTGTAAAAGATAAAAGACTAAATGTTTTGGAGGTAACTCAGAGTCCTGCTGCTGCCCACTGTGATGGTGCTTAGCTTCCCTACAGCCTCCGTGAATGACATCATAGCCATTAAGAACCTGGTAGAGCTAATCTTGAGGGATTTTTGTGCTTTTGGAATGTCGGTTATAGTTGTCTCGGTCCTGTGGGGACAGGAGATGGAACTGGCAGGCTGGAAACACCAACAACGGCTCCGTGGTCCTGTCCTAGTCAGCTGTACTACACCCGCCGTGCTGTCGTGCAGTGGTCCGTGCTCCTGGCCTCTCACCCTTAACCTCTACAGCCCCTTTGCCTGGGAAGGTAGAAAAAGCTGCTACTCAAAATCAGCACTTTGGCTGGTGTTGGTTCCTATTCTTAACCCTTGTTTTCTCTGCAAGGACACACAGTAAAAATCCACAAAATGACAAAATGCTAACAGCTCACAGAATGGATTGGGGTGGTTTTGGGTTTTGTGGTTGTTTTGTTTTTTCTTTTTTTCTTTAAGCTCCTGGGAAGATCTGTATTTAAAATGCTTTATTAAAGGTATAAAATATTTTACTGGGCATCAAGCTGTTTTTCATACTGGGTAGACAGGAAGGAACTTCATTAATCCAAGAATTGTTACGGAGGTGTAGGAGGGATTCCTTCAATTTTACAGTGCACAGTACTCCTGGAAATAAAAAACTCCATGTTCTTGCTTTGTGTGGTTGTTGTGTTTTTTTTTTTTAAGCTGGCCACTCACTGAATGACGTGTCGTGCCAAAACATTACCTTGTACACATAAGACTGCAGTTTTGCTGCCCTGTGGGGTTTTTTGCCATGTCACGCAGAAGGAAAACAGAAATGGAAGCAATGACTCAGGCCCCAGTGAGACATGGAGGAATAAGCTTTGATTTTGAAAAATGGGGACCCTGTGCTCTAAGTTGGCTTCTGTTGAGTTCTGGTGGGGCTGATCTTTGCATAGCTACTTGTGTGAGAGGCGTTCCACCTGGAAAGACACCTGAAAGTTTGGGAGAGCAAAAAGCTCCAGTGTCGCTAGAGCAACTTGGTGCTCCTTGCTCCGATTTGGACTCCAGAAGTAAGCTGTGTTTCTTTGCAGGGCGGGCTCACTGTTACAACCCAGCTGGTGGTGATGCGTGGTGATGGCTTGTAGTGCTCCTCAAGAGCCAGCCTGCTGCTTAAAGTTCATCTATGGTGTCAGCGTGAAGCACTATCTGAAGCCCATGAAGAGGGCTGCAATCCTCTAATTTATTGCCGGTACCTCCTTTATGCCCATTGAACTATTCAGCTCTTCCCACAGTTGATGATTCTTTTCTGCAGTTACGTTGGAGGGGAAAGAAGGAGAGGAAAAAATTCCTTTGCCACACCAGCGTGTTGCTGTACAGGCAGCGACTACATGTAAGCAGCCTCTTACCCTCAACACGGGTCTCTCTAGCGAGATGATGCCAGAGGAAAGGGTCGCTTGATAAAGGGGGGTCAAGTGCACGTGGAATAAATAACTTCTATAAATGATAAAGGACAGTGTGTTACAATGAGATCTGCCACAGCTGAGGGCAGTTTGCTTCTATTTTTATATCATTTTAGCTTAGTGATGCTGAAGTGAACTCTTGAAAAAACTTCAAATTAGGCTAGTGAGATTGATTTTTTTTTTTAATATTGTTGCTGTGAATGAATTGAAAACATTATGCTTTCTTTCAAAACACTTCAGCGTATATTATCAAGACTTCTTATTTAACCAAGCTTTGTGAAATATTTCATTCACTATTATCTGTCGACAGTTAGACCCGATGATCTTAAAGGTCCTTTCCAACCAAAACAATTCTGTGATTCTGTTCCAGTGTCTCGTGTTCGTGGAGCTCCTGGGTAGCATCTGTGGCTTCCAAATTCCTGAGGTTTTCAGCAGAACTGAGTTGACATCTAAGCACCTCCAGGAAACATTGTTTCACGATTTGTTCGCTGCTTTTGCCTCTTACAATGGCTGTTGGGTGGCTTTTCAGTTAACAGGTTTGTCACTGGCAAGTGTTAATAAGGATTTAGACTGTTCCTGTACAGGGTGCTGAGATGAAGTCCTGTATTTATGAAAACAGTTTTTGACCCCTAGGTTGTCATTAAGCTATTTCTGCTGGAGATCAGCAAATCTCTTGTGGCTGTTACCGTTGCCGTAACCTGTTCCACTGACTTGACACTACAAATTTCTCAGTAACAACACAAAGTAAATTGTTTTAATAAAGAGAAGACTATGACAAGGTGACTGTTGAGAGGGTCTTTTTATCACCTCAAGGATCATTAAGACTTTAATTCAAGAAGTTGGGTAGCCCTGTTGGTGTGCCTGCGGACACACATCCTTGCATATTTGTGCATGGGCTTTGCAGGACTGATCAGAACAACGGAGATTAGCCAGATTGTGCAGTCAGGCAGCTGTGTGAGTTGCCTACATGTTTCCTACCTTCAGCTTAACAGTCAGAGGGGGGTATGTGGCTATCTCAGGAATTTGTCATCGGCTGCATGTGGCTTCTAAGGTGCATCCCAAAAGGTTTGGTTTTAATTAATGACATTTGAGAGACGGGAAAATGACATTAATTCACAGCATGGTTGCTTATAATGCAGTCTTTTCTTGATCTTCATCTTTGTTTTCAAATGCTGGACAAGCTGTTGGTGGATGGAAATGAAAGCTTCATTACTTAAACATGGTCAGTACCTCTCAGGTAAATCAGGCTCTACCAAATATTAATTTCATGACTGAGTGAACATAAACAGTGATGCAGAAGGGACTTCCCCTCGTACAGTGGGCTAAAATTAAGAAAACCTCCAGTATTGTGTTCCAGCCACTGGAGTATGACACCTAACTGCGTATCTAAGCAGAGTTCAACAGGGTCATACATACACTTTTGAAAAGCTGAGGGGCAGTAGCAATGACCAACATGCTTTATTATTTCATTATTCTGTCTAACGTCCATAGAAATCATCAGATTACATTTTTGAAACACCTATGACATCCTTCACTTTGTAAGTTGAGTCAATAAATGCGTGTTGTAGTTGTCCTACTTGTGGCATTCCTTCTTGTAGGCTGTTTGCTGGGAGCGGGTAAGTTAAATTGGGTGTTCGCTGCAGCACGAAACTCTGTGTTTATAGTCAGTATTGGCTACCCCTAATTCCAGGTCTGATCTCCATGCTTGAAGTGATAACTGAGATGCTAATGCGAGAGCACGCGGTCTGCTTAGTCGAGTAACAAAATCGGCGTTTACACTGACATCCTGTTCAGCTTGCCCTTGGCAGGTTACCCTCTTCAGCCCAAACCTCAGCACGTGTAGACCTGGCCTGAGACGGCATTTCTGGCTGACAGGCTTTACAGCACCTTCAGCAGGTTGTCTAGAGCTCTTGATCACCTGTGATGGTTTGTCTTTGATAGATAGGGATGGTCTGGACTGAACTTTGAGAAAGTGAAGCAGATTGTTTGTGCCTTGCCCTCCCCTTTGTTGTTCACCCTTATTTATGAGTATTGTAGGGATACAGAGAGGGAAGCCAATGCTGCAGCGGTGTGGGAATGCTGTATGCTTGTTAGGTCAAGCCTAAATTTCCATAGAGTGCCAAGCAGGAAATCCTTAAGTTTATAAACAAATGCATCTTTTTCTACACTGGAATACGGTCGGAAGCTACTGCATTAATGGGACACTGAAGGTGCATGCGGCGTAGCTGTGCTCTCACGTGGTTTCTCTCTTGCACAGTCCTGATGGCTGTAGGCTGCCTGACTTCATTTCCAGCTCAGTAGAAAGGGAGGGCGATGTTTGAGCAAGTGTTCGCTTGTACTGTAGGATTTTGTTTGCTTGTTTGCATTTATTTTATGGAAAGATGCTTACAGAACATTCGTGGCAGTGCATTCCACGTGGCATTCAGCAGGGAGGCTGCGGAGTCAGTGCCCTGGGTTAGACATTGATGGGAAATGGAGAGCCAGTATCAAGTAAAAGCAATAGTCACTTAGAGCAGAAGGAAACGCTGTGCGTGTTGCTCATCTATTCTGAAAGGGGGAAACAGGAGAAGCTCTGCTGCGTTCTTGTAGACCTGTACCTGTAATACACAAGAAAATAAAAGAAGGATCCGTTTCTTACAGCCTGTAAATGGCTCCTGGGCTGCATCACACAGCCAAGGAAAGAGCCGTCCCAGAACTGGGTTTTAGTTGGGTGTCGCAGCAATGACTAATGAGCAAAGGTGTGGAGTTTGACTACTGCCGCGTCCTTCCTCTCCCTTTAAGCCAGTTAATAACCTGGACTGTCTCATTGCTTCTTGGACTCTCCTCCTCCTTCCCCTCTCCATTTATTTGCATCTTTTAAAAACATCCTTGTTACACGTCCGAAAGAACATTCCTGTGGAGGCCGCCTGCAATAGCTGCTGGCTTTCCCGCAGGCAGAGTTCTCTGCCTTCCGATGAGCCGCAGAAGGAATCCAGCTGACAAGGGAATAAAAGATGGAATTCATCTCCTCAGCTGCATGTAGTCAAGACACAAACCACCCCATAACCTACATCAACGGGGCAACAAGGGCTCGGAATACACGGTACTGTGCAGACAGTGCTGTTTGTGGCTTTACGTGTGACCCAGATTGTCATCTTGCCCGATGTTGCCGAGTCCCTCTCTCTTCTACTCCGTGAAACCCCAGCATTGCCCAGGACTACTAACAGCTTTCAGGAGAGTTTGGGTTTTGCTTCCAGCTTCTCTCAGATTTCTCAAGTGCTGCAAAACCTCTGTTGCACATGTTTCATGAACAGGTTTTCTGCTGATTGTTATTCTGAGGTTTCTTTGAGACATGATTATTTTGCAAATACCTCTTCTCTTAAGTAAAATTACACGATGAGTGCATGTCATTAATAGTTTTTCCCAACTTTAATTTGTGGGGTTAATTTGCCTTATGAAATAGTATTTCAGTGTTGTTTTGCGGGACTAGAGCAGCAAAAAAGCAAGGTTCCCTGTTGTTCAAATGCCACAATGCTTGTAAATTATGTTGGATAAGTTGCATTTCTCATTTCTTGTCTTTATGAACTGTATTTCAAACCTCAAGGTCTTTCCCCTGTGCACCTAGATTTTGTCATATTACTTACCACCTCTTTCTCTAGAAATAGTAATTAAAAAAAACCCCAAACCAAACCTCGAAACTCAAGATGATTGGCTGCCTCAGTATTGACCATTATCACAAAATTGCAGAGTTTCTTTATATTAAATTTTTGGCAAACGTATTTCTATATGTGCCAATAGTCTTAGCAATTTCTCTATAATTATTACAACATTCTATTCATTGTCATTCGAATGCTTCATGCTGTTTTAAGTTCAGAGCAGCAAAGAAAAGGGTCTGAATGTAATTTCCTTAGTTTACTGTGTTGCTGAGTTATCAGTGATATTTGCATCCTGTTTTCCATCATTAACTCAGCAAGACTGAAGCAGATAGAATATTTTCTCTGACTTGTTGCACCTCATATTGCATTTTTGCATACATATTTTTAATTCTCTCGTCTAGGTTTATAGCATGAGTTTGGTTTTGTTGCACATACTAAATCTTCTTGCAGTAATTCCAAAGCAAGTTCATTTGAGTCTGTCATGATTACCTTTTGACTTTGATTGTTTCTGTATGGTGTTTCTTCCAGAAGCAGTATTCCTAGTTTTCACCTGTGTAAGAGAGCTTTGGAGAGGACAATTTCTGTAGATATCCTAAGGAGGCTACATGGTCGTTTCTTCTTCCTTTAATGCATTCTCAGTATTCTGATTGGACCTTGTTTCTGCTGCAGCTCTGTGGATGAGTCTCCCTTAATATTTTTGATAAAGCATTATACATGTGTGTATGCTCTTAAACCATATACGGAAAATGTAAGTATCCTCATCTGTGTTGTGCTATGAATGTGTAGTTTGCTGGCTGTTGGTACGGCAAATTCCAGGGTGCTGTTCTAGGTAGAATTCAGGCTGGTGCTGAGTAGGCAGGTAAGAATAATTTTTAGTTTATGCTGTGTTCTGAAAGGAGTTATCTATAAATATCTACCAAGTTGTTACTTTCATCTTCCTAAAAATAATTCCTTAGAACTGTCCTTTTATCAAAAGGTTTGCAGAAAGTTAGCAATGGTTAAACTCGGTGTGCTGAAACTACCGGCTGCAAGGCCACGCTCAGGAAGGTATGGTCACTGCCTGTGGCTGTAGAGCAGGTTTTGTAAGGCTGGGGAGGTGGCAGTAAACCTGTCCTGAGCTCCTCCTGCCTCCCAGCCTCTTGGTGTCTGCTTTCCGATACTGTGTGATCCATCTGGAGCTGTGCTCACCTTCAGAGAGCACTGAGACGTCCGGAGGATCCTCTGAGGCTGGAAAGGTGTTCTTCAGGGGTAGAGCCACTTGAGCCACACTTTCAGGGTCTCTGCGTCTGGAGAGTTGCTTTGCGGTTGCCAAGCATCACGGTAAACACATCCAATATGTCTTTTGTCCTCTTTGGACTTATCTTAACCCAGAGAGTCTAATATAAATCATGTTTTACCGGAAAGAATTCTGCACTTGAAGACAAGCAGGATAGATGACCCAGATAGATGCCTTTCACCTATGAATATCCATATCAGACAGTTCTTTGTATCAGTCTGGCCGTGAGAGAGAAAAAATATGGAGCTGTGCTGGCTTTTACCAAGTTTGAGAAATTCTTAGTAACACTGTGAACTAACAAATTATTGCTTATCAGAAATACGAATGCCATGTCTCAATGTCTGCGTTACTGAACGAAACTTCAAAGGAATATCTTGGTCTTATGGATTCCCTCGTTTTTCATAAAAGGCTGAAATTCACTTTTTGGAACCTTAAACGGCTGTCGTCTTTCAAATCGGTCTTGACAAGTGTTTAATGGTATTATCATCACAAATGGACTTCACCAATGTTGGAGACATCTGAGCAATTTTAAACGCCACTGGAGTTCACGTAGGCGTGCTGCCTAGAAAGTAGCTAGGTGGAGGGCTCCTCTCGGCCGCTGTGAGCTGTGATATACCCAGTGTAGTAATGGGAGCGCTGTGGGCCAGAACCCGAAGAGTGAGGTAGGAAGAAAATGGTACTTTGGTTAAGGCGGGGGGTGTGGATACTTTGGTTAAGGCATTAACGTGCTATCTAGAAGCATGGATTCAATCGCTAACCAATGTTTTTCTGACCAGCATAATTCCTGTCACTGTGCCCATTGAGCCTCTGGTTTCCCCATTTCCAGCTCTTAACTTGGTTTTCCAGCTTAAGCTTTTAGGGAGGATTTCAGGGTTTGTGAGCTGAAAGAAAAGAAAGCGTATAAATCACAAAAATGTTCCTACTGAAGTCATTCCATCTCGTGGACAGCAGCTTTAGATCTGACTTGGAGGAGGCCGTGAGTGACACATTTATGATCAGTTGGCTGCCGTGGGGACTTCAGGAATACGTGTATGATCAGGAGGTACTGGCAAGGGAGCAGCAGCCCATGTGATTTCCAGGGCCGTGATGGGCATTGATTGATTTGTTCTGGAGGTTTTTCTCTGGACCAGTTTCATTTTCAGATGACTCTACAAGCTTTAGGCCTGACATGTTCCAGAAAGGACAGCGCGTGGCAAGTTTTAGGCTGTTTATTAACTGTCCAGATCCATTTTTGATCCACTTTTATTTCAGAATTTTATTAAGTAGCCTTTGGTCACCAAACAATTCTGCATCTGCACGTGGATATCACTTGCTAAAAACCAAAACTAAATTTAAAAAAAAAAAAAAAGGAACCTGTAGAAAGTTAGAGTTTTCCTTAAACTTGTTGCTTTCCAAAACTCACTACAGAGCCCGTTAGGCTTAGCTGCCCTGGCACTGGATGTGCCGTGGGCTTTCTCTCTGGAAGGTATCCCTATTATCCTCCAGCTGCCCCTAGACTTTGTCATTCCCCAGGTTTTACAAGCCTGTCTAAGCCTTATTTTTCTCTGTTTAATGAACAGGCAGGAGACTGGGGGGGTTTCATGTAGGTCAGGTCTTCGGGATCAGCCTCAACTTCACGGTGAGCCCTGCTCTACCCAGAAGGGTGGCGTGAAGGCTGACGAGGCTTTAGGGAGTCTTGTTTGTGACCCAAATGCACAGACTTGGATGACGGCTTTTATTTGAATTTTTTCTGTAGGGTGAAGGCAGCTTGGTGAAGGCATTTGATAAACGTTTCTAGCTTTTCATATCAAGGACTGTGCACTGGAAACAGTGCTCTCCTCTGACATTTTAATGCAAATTATATGCCTTTACGGGATCCAAAGTCATGTCTTTCAGCTGCCTTGTTCATTGCCACTGTTGATAGTGTTTTCTGAGAGGTAAAGCTGGGTGTTTCTTGTTGCTAAAATACAAATGAAAGAAAACCAAATGGTCAACTAAGTGATGTTTCTCTTTGTAATAAACAGTGCTCTTTCATACTTCATCAGTGGTATGTGATGTCCGTCCTTGTCGTAGTTCTCTTTGTCTTTCTCACCCAAAAGCCAAAGGATATTAGTTTGCCTTTCTCGAGGGAGGAGCACTGATCTACTCCTGAGGAGGTCTGGCTTACAAAGCTTGTGAAATCCAGAGGAAATCCTTTGATTGGCAGGGAAAATTGCCACCGCCTTGACTTTGCACGCTGTAGCCTCACCAGAGATTTACTTTGATGCTGCCTTGTTTCCTGCTAATATAAAAACAAAAGTTGCTGCATTCCCAATTACTACTTTATCTGTTGTAAACATGGTCCCTTGGGAAGGTGCTTACTTGGAAATGATTTGCATGTTTGACAGCAGGTTCTTTTCCCTGTGTTAAAAATGTAGGGCAGTATATGTCAGTAATAGAGACCTTCTCTTCACTTTTCCTTCTCTTCTGTGGGTGGATAATTATATTTGCAGGCCCAAAGAAAATATCTGCTGTCATGCAGACAATTTTCATTAATTCTGTAATAACTTAATCTGTGTCAAGGAACATAAAATGGATCAAAACCTAAATGAGAATGACTTTTTAAATAATAAAATATTGGCACGCAACTAAGCCTCAGTGCATTATCATTCAGACTTGAGAAGCTGTTAAAGTGGGAATGTTGTGGTGCATCTCAAAGGAACCATTTTTAGTTTAATATGTTAAATTGCATTAAAATTAAAGTATAAAAATAGCCTCTCCTAAATTCTGTCTGCAGCATGTGACTTCTCAGGCCTACTTACTACTTTTTTTATCTTCCAAAGTTATGACTGAGAATGTTA
Source organism: Eurypyga helias (assembly GCF_000690775.1). Taxonomy (NCBI): domain Eukaryota; kingdom Metazoa; phylum Chordata; class Aves; order Eurypygiformes; family Eurypygidae; genus Eurypyga; species Eurypyga helias. Next base: position 18,704 of record NW_010237092.1, read on the forward strand.
CAGGCTTTTCTGTTCTATACATGGTGAAAACCAATTAGTCTTGCAGTGCTGGGCCTGGAAGCCTGCTGATGCAAAGCACTTAGTTACGAACAAAGAGAGTTATGAGGATCATTTGCAGCAGCCAGTTCATGGAAGGCAGAGCTTCCGAGATGCTCCAGCGCCGCGTGTCTTCCCTTCCCCCCGTCTCCAGAAACGCACAGCGTGCTCTTTAGGTCCTCCTCGTGAGACCGGGGAATAGAAGAACCTCAGCTCCCGGGTAAATTGGCTGTGTCAGGCGGGATGAGGTGGGACCACCACGAGTGCTGCTGAGGAGCGGGGCTCTGATCAGGAGTGACGGGACACCCACGCACGGGGCGAGAGCCTGTGCAGGTGCAGCAGCGAGCGCCAGGGAGGGCTCAGGGGAGGTTAAAATGACACATTTGTAGGTCACAAATGAGAGTCTGAGGGTGGCACGGAAACACTGAATCAAATATAGAGCGTATATATTAGAAATAAAAGCCCTGCCTTGCTAGGGGAATTGCTGTTTGCTAGGGGAATTGTTAAGGGAAATACTGCCTTTTTTTGGTCAGGCTGGTTGGTTTGTTTATGCAACATCTAGCTGCTGGGGACAGGCATGGGCTTTGTACAGTATCAGAGCAAAGATCCTGGCATTGTTATTTTTTATCCTAAAATTCTGAATTCATGGAAGCAGCCCTTATTACCACTATAAGCAGGGCGGGCAGAAATGCCTCTAAAAAAAAAAAAAAGGGTGGTGGTAATAATGTGATACTCAGAACATATACCTCAGTAGGTCACTTTCCTGTATTCCTTGTCTTAACGTTTTTTGGTACATTTTAATTTGCATTGTTGCTGCAAACTAGTGCTGTCAGTCAGTCATGGAAGGTTTGGTTTTATTTTCTGTAATTGCTCAAAATAAAGATTTCTGGACCTTTTTAAAGCTGGAGTAGGGAATAGAAACATACCGTGTCCCCATAAAAACTTGATGTTTTAGTGCATTCTAGTATTTGGCCAAACTCAGTTTTCTTGATGAGAACAAACACCCTCCAAGCAGCACGTGGGTGCCGCGTTACAGAGCTGTTGCATGGATGGTGCCAGGCCCCTGTTTTGGTGTTTGAAGAAGGATCAGTGTTGCTCCGGCAGCGTGTATTTCACATTATCTAAACCCCGATGCTTGAGGAGTGGCAGGGTAACAGACAGTGAGGTAGATCCTTGACTTGACTTGCGATCAAACACTGACTCTGCCGAGGTCTGCATCTCTGTTTTTCCTCCTCCTGTGGACTCCGGAATATTTGCGATGCAGAGCATCGTGGGTCGGATGATGCAAATGTTCTTGCAAGGAGGTTTGTAACAAAGTTAACCGCGGGAGGTTTGACAGCTGAGAAGTAAAACTTTATTTATGAAACACTGCGACGACAGCAATCCTCTGTGGTTAATTATACTTTATGTAACTGGCGCAATAGTGCTGCTTTACCTGAAGATGATTGATCTTGCGTTTTTTAACACAGACTCACAATAAAATCTACTCCATGTTACTTCCATAAGTGGTTGATTGCAAAATGCCTTTGAATTTCTGTGTTATGTCTCGGTGCTGACAATAGCATACTGAAAGCTAGAATGCAGTGTAAAGGGACCAGAAGAGGAGTCATCTTGTGCTTAATTAGTTCCACAAATCTAATTTCATGCTTTTTGTGAAAAACAGAATAGCTTTTGGGTGAACACTGCCCTTCATTTTCTCCACCAACATGTGAGAACACATAAATGACTCTGCTTTGAATTAACAGCCCATATTGATTTACTGTCGAAGATAAAAACATTGTTGATGTGGGGGAAGAGACTTTTTATTCAGAATGCTCCAGACCATGTTCCCTATTAATCTGCTGTTTTCCAGAGTTGTTCTAAAATCAGTAAAACTAGAGTTTTCTCTCTTGACTGTAGGAGAATACTGTTTGCAATATCCAACACATGCTTAAATGGGATTATAGAAGTTGAGGGAATTGGGCATCTCTTCTTTCCTTGCTAGGTCAGCTGAGTAAGGGTAGCTTGGATTTGTAGTTGTCAGAAGTATGGCTCATGGGAATTCCCAGCTTTAGTCCAGTGCCTTGGGAACAGCTGACCTTGTTGGAAGCCATCATACGAGCTGTATTGATCTGGACTTTGTCACTTTTAGCAAAATCACTTTGGAATGAGCCACTGGCCACATTTGTACCGTTCTGAGCAGTGTGTGGCCCACGGCACAGCTGAATGTACAGCTTGCATTCTCTTCCTCTTGCATTTGGCAGGTTGTCTCCGACAGCCTGTGCGAGCATACTTGGTAGCAATGTCAACACGCCAGATATGCTCCGAGGGGTTCATTCTCTCTGTGCCCAAGGCCGTGCTTGCGAGACTGCGGGATGGAAGGTAGATGAGCGTTCTCCTGAGTTTTGACTGTTTGAGGCTGTGTACGTGCCCATGAAGACGTGAACTCCTGTCTTAATTCGGATGACTGTTAAAATTTCATGCGGTTTGGGAAAAGTATTCCTGGTTACAGCACGGTTAGTGAAGGCAGCTTTTGGCTAGAAGGAGCCTGGTCTGTGGCTTCACCACTTGAGAACTCCGCTGTGCTTCCGTACTCTTCCTATACAGCCTTAGGATGATACCTTGCTGGATATTTCACAGTATCTCTCTATGACTGGCAATGTATCTTCCAGTAGCTGTGTAATCATGTAACTTGGCAGGGAAAAAAACCCAGGACTTTGAATTTGTTGGTGGCTCTGTGACAGTTGCTCAACATACAAAGAGTGTGACCAACACAGTGAAGATTTTTCACGTAGTTTTCTGAACTCATTGAGAATGTTGATGGTGCTGCTGCCTGACCTCCTTGGAATCACTGTTGTGTCCAGTCAGGTACAGCAGTGTGACAGCTGCCTCCTTACTGGCAAGCAGAAAGGTTCAGCAATGGACCTTAAGGGTAGGAACCCAAGAATCTGCCGCTGGAGAACAGTTACAGGTCATCCATAGACCGGGAAAAGTGGGAAGATGAGTACCCTTGGCCACAGCACTCAATTACAGAGGCATTTGCTGAAAAGAGTATTGTTCCGCTTTTTCTCCATTCAAAGAACGATTTAATTGCATGTGAATTAGGGGTTTTTTAGATGGATTACTGCTGCCAATGAATTTCACAAACTGACCTCTGCTCTGCAAACTCCTCTCGGAGGCTTGCAAAACTCCCCAAGCTGCTTAACCATGATGACATAATTGTCCAATACGTAATTGTGCCTTGACTGCCTGTAGCACTTGCTGTCACTTGAAAATGTCAGAAACTACTGCTGTAGGCTGTGCAGTCATTTAGATACCTGTCCACAGCATATTCTTTGCTTGATGGGAAAACTTCGATGCCTTGTGTGCTAGTGCATGCTTTCGGCTGACTGAGGGCAGTCGGTTTTCATAAAGTATCTGCAAAACCTCTGAATAAGCTTACAGAGCTCTGAATCACTGGGTAGAATTGGGTCAAGAATCCCCTGGAAAGAATTCCGAGTAGGACCTGTCGTAATCTGCAACAAGAAACAAAAGTCTGCCAAATGCTCTGAAGTTGGAAATAATTATCAGTTTCTCTGTATACGCAGGACTTGATGGCACAGCAGTAACGGGCCTTGTGACGGTCCCGTACCCGTTTGCTCCATGGGTGCACCTTGCCTGCTGTCACGATACTGGAATTGCTCTTCTGAGTGTCCAAGTTAATGAGAAGTAGATTGTTTACTGGGGTCAAGTCAGTCACTGTTGTTAAAAAACGACTGTCAAAACCTTCTTTGGAACCAGGTTTTACCATTTCAGATGGGAAACATGCACCGTTAACACGCTGTCATTTCTTGTAGACAAATGGAAACATTTTGGAATGTCCTGAACATGCCCTGTGAGTTGCCAGGGGTCGCAAACCTCCCCAGTAACTTTTTCTGTTCAGCCATGGGTGTTCTGTCACTGGGTTGTGAAGCAGGAAAAGGGCTGCTAGTGGTAACGTGTGCTTTGAGTAATTGGAACAGTCAGCTTGTGTCCTTCAGAGGAGAGGAAACATACTCGTAATGTTATCCATAACCCTTTCTTTTAATTTTTTTCTTTATTTTGAATGTAACAGTGGTAAGTGTATGGCAGCTAACGATGCTGATGCTTTGCAGAGGTTTCTGTTTGGCGAGTCTCCGCAAGGCAGGGTTGCTGGTACCTCTCTGCTGCCCTCTACCTACCCGTGTTTTTAACACAGTAAATGTTTCCTCCTGGTTTTTTTTTTCTTGCCCTGAGAATTTTCCTTTCATCTTGGCCTTTTAAGTGTTGTCTTTCCTATTTAGCTTTGATGAAAGTGTCCTTGCAGCTTACATCCCTTTCATGAAGCCATGGAAAGGCTGTAGAAGAGAATGACACAACTGTGCTGTTTTCCTCTTCCTTTGGATGGGGCTGTTGAATCTTGCTGTTTCATTCCCATGCTCAAGACCCGAAGTGAACTATGGCAGGAGGGGAAGAGGCCTCGGGTGAGAGGCTGGAAGCAGTGCATCCCGGAGAAGGCAGTCTCAACTCCAGCAATGCTGTGCCTACAATCTGTCTTCTGGAATTTGTCCTCCCAAACGAGCAGGCATCCCCAGGTGCTAAGATGTGTGGTGTGGCTCTGCCTGGGATGCTGTATGAAAGTCTGAATGCCAGTTTGTGAAAATAACTCTGGTGACAGCTCTGCCATTCAGTGCTGGCTCTGAAAAATACACGTTCTGAGTATTGCTGTCTTTGACAGGAACGCTGATGTGAGACAAAAGGATTCTAAATGGCAGGCTAAGAATTACCTAAGTCCCTGTCTGGGCTTTGACAGTTTTCTTTCCATAATCCAGCGAAGTGCAAAGGAGTAGCTAAACTTAGCAGCACGGGTTCTCTCCTATTTTTTTTTTCCTTTGTTTTTTTCTTCTTCTTAGAGCTGAGCTCAAGTGCTTCTTGTAGGCAATGCAGGAAGTTTTATCTTTCCAAATAGCTTCCTGTTGCTTTGGTGACCACATCTAGACAAAACAGAGTGCCTTCAATCCTGGCTAGGGAAGAGACATTCCTGACTGCTGCCTTGAACATCTGTATTTTTGAGTTTTTACAAGGGGAGCAGTGCCGTTCAGCTGTGCGCACCCGCGTCACGCAGCATTCGTGGGAGCTCCACCTTTGTGCCTGTCGGGTGTGTGTGCGCCTGCTCTCCGGAAGGAGATTGAAAGGCAGCCTGAAGAACGGAGTGTGGGTGCTGCTGTGCCCGGAGAGCGGGAAGGTTGGTAGTTGGACTGAAGAAGAGTTTGCTGTCCACAGACTGGAGGTATTGGGTGGGACACATCAGGCTGAAATTAAAGAGCTGTTCCTTACAACGTGTGATCTTGCTTTGAGGGGAAGATACGCAGAACTGCAAACCAGCTCTGTCCAGATGGTTATCCTCTACTCCTTTTACTAGCTGCGTGTATCTGGACCCACCACGGACACTGAAACACTGCCACTTCTCAGAGTGCTTTGAGACACAGACATGACAGCAACCGTAGAAATGCTTTGTTTTCCACTTTGCTCAAAAAGCTGCTTTTTGTTTTCTCTTAGGCTTCCCCCCCTTTAATGGAATGCAAGTGTCATTTTCAAATATTCCTTAAAAATAATCTTTGCAAAAAGGCTACTTCATAGTGCACGTTTTGGCTTACTGATGTAGAAGGAGCAATTGTCATTTGGTTAACGCCTTGGAAGCACAGGAGGTTGGGATCTGCTTTTATGTATCTTAAGAGTGACCTTAGGCAAGATGCTTTCCTGTTCTTTGATTAATCTAAAATAGGTAAATCTTCCTGGCATGTGCCATTACTCAACTCTGCAGTAAATCTGGCTTTAAAAGCACTATTTCAGTGAGTTGGGTGTAAAGCTGCTTATTGCCAAAGGTTTTGTTGACATTAGTGTTCAGTTAGAATGTTTTATAGATGATTGTGATGACTGCATTTTTGCAAGCTCTTGTGACATTGTTTCGTGCTCTGTTTTGTTTAAGCTCTTGGAAGCTATCCTGAGGAATCCATACAGTCAGCTTCTCAGGAAAGCTATGGCAGCAGAATGTTTAGAAAGCTGGAAATTTGTCAATTTATGAAGATGTTATTTATTTAGAATATTGGTCTGGTTTACATCATAGTAGCCAAGGGTTGGCCATGAGTTTGAGAGTTACAAATGGAACCTTTGCTGGAGTCATGATTTATGTACAGATGTGCTGTCAAATGTTCTGTTATCCATAGTATGATGTATGTCCAAAACATCTGCAAGTAGGACTCCAGTGATTTCCAGGTGATTGCTAGGATGGCGGATTAAAACCTCTGTGGTAGCAGTTATTTATGATTAGAGGAAATAAAATCTTCCCTTACCTTTTCTATAGTGTCATAGCTGTTTCATTTAGAAAGGCATTTAAGTTCTGGTTGTAGGCCATACTTACCTAAACGGCTGTCAGGAACCCTGTTTCAAGAACTGCTGTGCGTTCCTAAGGGCGTAAGTCCAGACGCAATGAATGTTAGCTCAGGTAAAAACCCCTCGCACCAGGAGCTCCTCCTGGTTCCGAGGGAGAGAATCCATTATGGTCCCACTGATTTAGGAATTATAAGGAGACAAGAGAAAGCAATTGCAGCCAGTGGTGGATATACAGTGATTGAACCCATCTGAAGGTAGCGCAGAACTTTGCGAGCGCGACTTAAGTTGTTTGGGAGGAGACTTAATGCTTTTAGAGCAGGCTCTCTGCAAATGACAGCCCAGCCTTTTGCTCAGCAGCGCAGGATTCCCGCGTTTCCTGCGTCACCAGTAACTACATCAGGATAATTCCATTAAGATCTAATCTGAAATTGTTTCTGAGCCCTGCGTGTTGTGTAGTGAGGTGCAAATAAATTGTATGCCTAGATTTCTAACCTGTGTTTGGAGATTTGCAATGTATATAGGAGAGAGGATCGTTTTAGCTCTTCATTAGCATATAGCGATAGCGCTGGGGGCTCTAAGATAAAAGCCTGTGAAATTGAACTGGAGATGAACCATGACAGACCCGTTAAATGCCCTGATGCTTGAGCTTTCTAGGGTTTTTTTCATGGTATTATACAAAATATGGATGAAGTGATAAGTGTGTTTAAATGTTATTGTATAAGTGCAGCACACTGTCATACAGTAAAGCAGTTTCCCCGGGGGGAGCAGGATGTAGCTTCATGTTGGTTGTTCCATCCGCTGAAAGTGCCTGTTTTCTGCAGCTGCTCTTTCCTTGAAGTCTCGTTTTTGTTGTTGTTTCTCTCTCCCTCAATCTTCTGTTCAAAACAGTGGTGTGTTGTGAGCTGGGAAGAGGAAGATAAACACAAGTCTGAATATAAAAATAATTATTGTCCTCTCATTGTTTAGAAACTGAGAGCTTGTGCAAGCTTTGCAGTTTCTGTTGAATGAACCAACTACTCCATTTGAGATCAGATGGTGAAATTGAGTCTGGACAGTATCAGAATAATGAAAACCTGACCTGGCAACATCTATTCTTGAAAATTTACCTCTGTATCTGTCTCTGTTTTCTTCCCTTTATTCCAAGAAGATACTTGACATGTGCAAAGTAAAAACTATTAGAATACTTGCTGAGCTTTTAAATCGTTATTTCTTTATAACAATTTGAATTACAGTGAAAAGCTTGTAATTTAAATCTCAGTAATGTTTGTAAGAAGTTGCATGAAGTGGTTTCATCAATAGCATTTCAAACGCCAGTCAGTGTTAATCCAAGTTTAGTTTTTAGAGCTCTGTTAACTGAGGGTGACATTAAATTACCAAAAAACCAATGCTCTTGAAGCATAGAGATTGTTCTGCTCACTGTGCATTGGCAGTAAAGGTTTGTTAGAAGCGTGGAAACAAAGTCCTTGACTTAGCATCTTTGAAGCACAAAGCATCTTTAATATTAAAGGATCAAACAGGAAAAAATTAGAGTCTGTCTGCAAGAATTTGCTGATAAAAATGTATCTCATTGACAGTTATGTCTCTAATCTAGCGTGGATTTAGATGAAGCATCCTCTTTGGGTGTTCCACCGTTGCAGTATGAGCTCTGACAGTTGTGGCAGAGGTGGGATGGATAAAAAGGGAACCACGGAAAACATACTGGGTTGATTCTAATGGGGTTTTTTATAGAAATACCGTCGTTGCAATCTGGTCTGTTGTAAAAGAATGGTCACATGAGGGATGCTTCGTTCTGTAATTTTAGGCAAGTCATTATGCTCTGTTCTTTTAACTGTGCTTTCCCGGTTTCTGCATATTTAGTGTATGGTGAATGCCAGCTCCCTATGTGTCTGCTTATTGAAACAAGACCTTCACTAAGGTGTGCAAGTTCAAATGGCTAATGAACTCAGTTCTCAGCATCTCTAAGGTCACACTGGTTTACTGAAATTGAGGAAATGATGTGGATTTGTACCACCAAAGGGTGTGGCCTACGTTGGCTAATACGCTGATAATTAAAACGTAGGTTTTAGGACATCTTGGTCCTCCTCTGGCTTCTTCTGTACACGTATTCTTTTACATTAAGTCTTCTGGTACTTCTTCAGAAGCTGGATTTTTTCCCTATTCCGCTTGGATTTTGAGAAGGGTGAAGGAGAGAAGTAATAGAATCAATGAATGCATTACCGTAAGTGGTTGTGAGTAAGATAAGTGCTATCAATCAGGTTTTTTCAAGATCCATTTAGCATCCAGCAGCTCCTGTTAAGAACAGATGAGAGTTTGTGACAACACTTGATCTGACCCATCTTATTTAAGATAGCTAATTGGAAGCCAACATTTTCCCAGAATCACGGAATGTTGATTTGCAGGTCAATTTTGAAAATCGAATGCCTGTATAATGTGGGGGTTTTGGGTGTGTTTGTTTTTTTAATTTCCAGATCTTCCACAGAATATAAATATCAGTGTTTGCCGGGTGATACACAGGTGTTTCTTCCTTTTTATTTTTGGGGTGGGATATCAAATGCTGGATGGTTTTATTGGTTAAAGAGTGAGAGATGGGTCACGTACTTCTTACCACAGGGTAACTGTAGTGGTCAGCACTGAACTCGCCCAGTTTACTAGAGAGTAAGACTGAAGTGCTCTGTCCTCAGGAGGTTGGCGGGGGGTGTGTGTGTGTGTTTTAAATGTATGTGGAGCAGCAAAATAAGGCTCCTGTACAGATACCTAACTTCTTGCCGCTGAAGACAAATCTAGTGAACTGTCGCATAAATTCAGAATTGGCCGCTTACATTACTCAGTTGTAGCTATAGCCATATCCAAGTTCAGGTTCTTAAACAATGCTTTCTCATAATTATGACAACTCTTCTGAGCCTTTGTCTTCATTTTACTTAATCTTCTTCTGTATTAAAGAAGGAGCTGCCGTGTTTTTCACTAACATACCTGGTGTGTTGCTAATGTGTGGCTGTTCAGGGGAAATTGAGCAAAACTAGATCGGTTATAAGGTTGTCCTAAGAGGCCTGGGTGCAGTTTAGTATGCTTTTGGAAGGTTTAATGCCAACCGTGACTGCTTTTCTTTTCAGTCCAGCCTCTATGAAGTAATATAACTTATTCAGGGTTTGAGTAGAATCTGTAGGGGTTGGCCTTCGGAAGTACTCTCTGAAAGGAGAAATTTCCAAATCCGCATTGATTTCATAAAGCTGCCATACTGTTTTTTCTTTTATAGCGCTGGGTCCAAACCAAGCTATTCCGAAGCTGTTGCTATGTAGAGAAACAGGAGAAGAATTCCTGTGCAAGCCCCATGGGGCTGAGAGTGGCAGGTGTGACAAGGTGGAGAAGCAGGCTAAGCAGATAGGCAAGAACAGGAAGAATTGTGTAGGAGACTCACCCCTAAACTGAGCAGTGCACAGCAATCTGTGTCAGTGCTGCAGTGAAGCAAACCTCTGTATTGGAACAGTTTAATTGTAAATTGAAACTGCCTTGGGATGTCATAGCAATTGAGTTTCTCTGCGGAATCGTAGGACCTGAATTGCTGCAGCTCTGCCAAATGACAAAAGATGCACATCTGTGCAGAAAGATGGGTTTTTACCCTCAAACATATAAAATTGCTGGTTTTCTTTGGGATGTCTTCTTACAAAGAAATAAAATGGGACAAATATCTTTGTTTTTCTGTAGCTGCTCACCAGGTTGATTTTGTTCTTGGCAAAATCAGGCAGAATAGTAGCAAAGAAACGGAAAGGCAGAAGCAGCTGGACACTCACAGGGATAGCCGTGTGATTCTCCATCTCAGTAAGGAGAGCGTGGGGAAAGAACTCATGAATGCTGGAAAATAAACCGGTATCTGTCTCTCTCTTTCACTTCCATGGAGGAACAGTGTTTGTGTATTTATGACTTGCGTGTTGCTGTAGATGGAGGTGGTTTTGGTGCTGTGCAGTCTGCTGTTGTATATACAATTGAGGAATGAACTGTTGATGTAAGTACTTGTTGTGTTTGAGTGCATCTGCACAAGGAGGCTGGACTGCTTTAAAATCCTGTTTCGTAAGACACGACAGTTGCATAGGTCAACACCTGGAGATTCGAAGAGGGAGACTTTGTCTTTAAAGGGTGATGAGAGGGAAAGAACCATATTAAGAAGATAGAACAGTACTAACCCAAACCATTCTAGGATTCTCTGATTCCTCACCGGAGCAGAGGTGGCCGTCTGCAGACTCGTTTTCAGCACAGAGTTCTCGTGCTCGCCCCCAGTCATGCACGCGTTGTTCCTGGTGACACACGCCAGCTGACGCTCACTTGTCCCCTTAGACTTGGATGAAAGTACATGGGCATAAATTTTAGAACAAAATAACTGAATTTATTCCCTGAAACAAGATGGACAAACTGACTTCTGTGTTATACTGTGATTTAATAACTATTTATGGGATGTTATGAAGCATTTAACTTCAAAGTTTTAACCTAAAATAAAGAAATATCACTTTATTTGGAAGAGAATTGTTATTTCATATTTAAATATATCATCTGCTAGTATGTTTTAACATTTTTAAACAAAACTGAAGGGGCTGAAAAGTTCCTTGAAGACTTGTGGGGTTTGGGTTTGTTTGTGAGTGGTGTGGGGTTTGTTTGCTTGTTTGGGATTTTGTAATTTTGCAGAAGTTTTAAGTAATATGTGAAACAGGTAAATGATTTGGCTCCTTTTCTGTATTCTTCTAGTGATAAAACAGGGAAGGAAAAGCCAAAAGGGCTAGTGGGAAGATGATAAATTGTCTCTAAAGCAATGCTGCCTTTTAAAATTCAAAGCCCGAATGAATGACATGATTTACCATGTTAAACTGTTCTGTGAGTTTTGTAGATTTTCTTATCCTTCTTTGAAAAAGCTCATTTAAATCCTTGGGTTTTTTCCTTGGATCCATGCTGCTTTTCCCTTGTTGGAGCAGAACATAGTGTTCTGTTCCTGGTTTCCAAACTTCTGAACAGATTTTGTGCTTTCTCAGTGAAGCAATCTCCTCTAGTGTTTTTTGGGGTTTTTTTTAAGTTTTCTGGAAAAATATACGTTTGTATTTGTATCATTATGCCTCTCTACGTTCCCTAGTATTTTTCCCTTTGGATCTCATCTTCCCTGGTCTCTGCTGTCTGCAGTGGTGCTTTTCCTTTCCCTTTGTCACTGTTTGAAAGTGAACGACCAGGTCAGCAATGCAGCTCGTGAGAAGTGGCCTGTAAAACAACTTAGCAGATCATCTATCCTTATTTGATGCATTTAGATTCCTTAATACATTCTGGAGGAGTTTGTCTTACCTGTGTCAAGATGTTCTTAGCCAGCAGCCGTTTCCCTAGCAATAACAGTTTACTTAAGCCATCTGGTTTGCTCCTTGTAGTATTCATTTGCTTATACTGAGAAGATGAGTGTCTCCTTGAAGGTGCCTCTCGATGTATGGCTGACAGATAGCCCTTTTCTGTCCGTCTGTTCCTGCCTTTGCTTCCACGCCAACTGCCCAGGGGAGAGGTAGATAGAAAATTGAAATGGGTAGGTCCATGTACGCATGGATTTGGGAAATCTGGTTCATCGATTTAGGAGTCTAGTAACCTGTGTACTCCAAACAAAGCTCTTTTTTCTGTAATTGAAATACAAGAAGTCTTTCTCCCTCTCTCTCTCTCTTCTGGATCATCAAGTCCCTGGTGTAAAGTGACAGTTTTTACCACAGACCTGCTACAGACAGATGCTGATGCCTGGGAACGGGGATTTCTGCTTCCTCCTTATGAGTGGGCTCATGTGAGCGGTGCAGCTGCAGCTGGTGGGTGGCCCTGCCCTCCTATCCCGGTCCCCAAGACTTTATCCTTGTATTCCCTGTGTATCCCCTGCTGTAACCTGCCATTTTGATGATCTGTCAGGATGTCTGTTGATTACCCAGCGTTGCCATCTGAATGTCAGCTGTCCAAAGGGTAAAAGACAAAGTTGGAAATGGATGATGGGAAAGGTGAGGGGTAAATCCAAGTCTGCGGTTCCCAGATGTGTGCATATCCAGGCAAATGAACATGCGGTGGATTGTTGGGCAGAAGCCAACAGCGTTGTTTGATAGTAGGTTGGCTAGCAAACACTGCTCAACTGTAACAGACTTAGTTCAGTTTAGTCCTTGTGCATCAAAGCTGAAATTCTAGAAAGGTGGCAAATACACAACACGTGGTCTCGCCCATCCCTTGGGGTGTATGTAATACTTGTGTACGCAGCTGGAAGTTGCTTGTGACCAAAGGACTTGAACAGTTTCTCAGTTCACATACATTGGGATGTTTTTCTGTGCTTGTAAAACAAGCAGGCTACAGTACGACACGCAGTAACACCTTGGCTACGAAACCTGGTAATCAGTTGTGGCCTTTTGTTTTCTCATTATTTATGTCAGGTGAGGGTATATCTGCTCAGGTAATCATGCTGTCTAACTACAGAGGAATGTAAATGATATTTCTTGATACACTGAGTAGCAGCCTCGGAATATAAATGATATTTATGAGGAAGTTGGGAGTGCTTTAAATATTGTGAAACCGCTTACTTTGACACATTGGGGATAATGATGCTGAAACACTAGGCTCTTCGTAAACTGTTTAATGGCAACAATTTTCTAAATCAAAGCAATCTGCACTTCCCCTTTTACAATTTCATTTCTAAGTACTAAAGTCTCATAAAGGGGTTTACAACATTGAATCTTTAGCTTCTGCAAAGAGTTATCTAGCACTGATGCAACAGCATTATCTTCAATTGAATATTTTATCTTCATAAGGATTTTCTGCTCTCTTTTATACAGAAATAGAACGTGAACAGATGCAAAATTTATTTTTAAACTGTGTTAGGGGCTGCAAAAGAACATTTTGTGGAGGTGTCATTTGATGCTTTGAATGTATTTTTAGACTTTAATGGTAAAATGTTTAAAAAAAAATTTAGGGTTGGTCTGTTTTGTACTAGAAAATGCTGCAGATGCGAGAGTGGACACACAACTTTCTACTCTCTCTCTGCTCTTAAAGTAGTAACTGCATCACAGGTCCTGCATGTTCCCTTTCTCTGTTGGCCTTTCCGAACTAGGTGTTTTTTGGGAAGCAGGTTCAGTATTATTATTCTTAAATTAATGAGCGTGAATGAGGTGAATTGCATAAATCTTACATTGCATCTTGCTTACGTACACATACTTCAGGAGCTAAGTAGCAGTTTTAGGCCCCACCTGTAATTCACCCTAATTTGTGCCGTCTGTCAGTGCAGCCTGTTCCCTACAGAGCCCTTCCTAATGGATCTAGACTAGTTACAGATGTCTCAGGCGATGCTTCCACCACGTCTCCCTAGAGAACCTTCCACATTCTCAGATCTGTCAAGAAATTTCTGCTTCATACTCAACTGAAATATTTCTTTTCAAGAAAACTTACTTCTTTTCATTGGAAAGAGACTGTTATTTGCTCATGTCTTCGGTCTCTGCTCTGTTGGCATGGAAAGTACAGTAAATCCACTTTAAACCTTGCTTGGGCATCTCGCAAACAGTATGGGGTTTTTTATATTGTCGTGTCTGCCCCGTGAACTCTTATTTCAGTGTGCTCATTAGTAGAAACACAAAACCTGGGTGATATAAAATATGCATCGTATTTATCTAAGACAAGCTGAGCGTAATTTCTGATACATGTGCTGCATTAACGCTTAGAAGCGGAGATTTATGTCTTCAGCCCATCTTTACCCCTCCCCTTGGCTGGCAGGTTATTTCTGAACTGCATGTTCAGTATTTGTGGAGACTTCTGATGGCCATAAAGAGAACCGAACTGATGCCTGAGTGCTTAATGTCACCCTTCACGTGGATCAGCGTGCAAACACGTAAACACCTGCCTGCAGATAATCCTCCTTTTCTTTGAAGGGCAGTCAAGGTCTTGCTGAAAAAGTTACTCCCCGAAAGAGGAGTTTTTCCGCATGACCTGACCTTGCAGAGGAGGCAGGACTGCGTCTATTTTCTCTTCAGTCCAGCATCCTCGCTGGCAAGAAGCATTAAATCTCACTTTAGTGTTTTAAGTAAGAAGTCATGAGTATGCGGGTGGGGGGTTGCTGCTGCTTAAGCTAACGAGAACGGATGGGACCTCTGTGGAGATGACCTTGTGTTGGCTTTCCTTCATGCTTACAAGTGACGTCCGGGGTGTTCAGCTGTATCAGTTGCATGTAAACTTAAAATTGTTACGGGGGATCCCCGAGCTGAGGGAAAAGGAAAAAGGGGCTTTTTCAGGGGTTTCTGTGGGTCCATGAGTTGTAGGGGTTTTTGTTGAGGTGGGAGTAGGGTTGAATTGGGGGGCGGGATGCAGATTAAGGGGGTTTATTCCTGTAATATTTTGGTGTCATGAAGGCTGGATAATGTTACATTTCTAGGTAAATAATGATTTAAAGTAGGGCTAGAGAGATACCTGGCCCGTGGTAGTGCTGGGCCAGCAAGTGACGGTCACTCACAGACGGCCCAAATGAAGGCGGCGTTTCCCCGTGTAGTTTCGGAGCGTGCTGCATCATCACTTGTTATTCTGGCTAAGCTGGTGCATGTTCACTCGGCCGTTTGGGACCATCCAGCCCTACTGTGCTATGACAGCACAAACCTTCATGGCGAGTAAGGGGGGAGAGGGATGTTCTTTCTGTCCTTATCAGTCCTTCCTTGTCAGGGTCTAACTTCTGGGATTCAGATGCATTCTTAAGGAGAAAAGTGGTGGATCAGTTTGCACTTAGCTCATCAAGCTCATCTTTATCTCATTTAAGAGCCTGGGGGGTGTGTGTGAATTAGAAAAGTCAGCAAAACAGGAAGCTTGTCAAACCTTTGGGTTTATTTTCCATTATTATTATTTTTAATGTTGTTTCTTGAAGACATGGTATGTGGTTTTGTACTTGGCTAGAATTACTGCCTGGGTGGATGTGTCGCTGTTGCCGTTCTCTTGGAACGCTGACTGTGCCCATATTCTACAATTTGTCTTGCTGAGCGCGGTGTCTGGTCATTTCTCGTCATTGCTAGGCAAGCAGGTTGTCCTGTCTGTGTATCTGCATTTCGAACAGTGGCAGCCTGTTAAGTCATTTGCTGTTCTCCATTCATCCAAAGGGAATTTTTATCTATCACATTTCAGTTACTTGGGAAAACAAGTGTGGGTATATGTGAACTTTTACAGCACCATTAGAACAAAGAGAACTGAGTGCAGGTTTGCTAAAGGGTGTTATTGAAACTTCAGACACTCTGTTCTGTGGTGTGCGGCAGACAGGAGCCAAATGAACTTTAATCACTTCAGATTAATGGAAATTATTTTCTCAACTCATGTCGTAACAGTGAACGTCAGCACTCACGCATTCGGTCTTTAGCACGTACCAAGGAGGGTAACGGTGAAACTGAAGCAGGGCATTAAGATTGTCTGCTCGACACAGCACTGCCAGTGCCTGTACTTATGTTCTAATAAAACAGTAAAAGAATCTGAGTTTGTATGAAATGAAATAATATTTTATTAGGAGGGATGGTGTTTTGGAAAGCTTGGGGGTTTATCTGACAGCTCAAGGGTTGTTGTACTCCTGAAACACTGACTGAGCACACTCAGACAATCTCTGCCTGTAGGAAAGATCTTGACCGGAGAAGTGTCTTCCTGAGAACAGGGACTCCATAAGCTTTTTTTTATTTCTGTTTCGACTCTAACTCCCCTTGCGTGGAGTATGCCTTCATAATCTTTGCCGATTTCCAATAATCCTAAAATACGGGTCCTGCAAAGTTGTGTTTCAGGTGGGCCTTTCGAGGGTTTACGCTTTAGCGCTGTGGAGGCCTGGAAGTGCCTGGTGTTCCCTCCCGGGAACACCCAGCTCTAAGCTTCTGGTGCACTGAAGGTTGAATTTCACTCTCCCTGTGTCCTCTGTGCAGTAATTATGAACTCCTCCTGAATTATATTCTTGTCGTGACATCATCCTGAGGCTTCCATCGTAGACCTTTTAAGAAAATGCAAAATGTGTGTTTTGCTGTGCTAAATGTTGTGTGTGCTGATCCTGAACAGAGATTTGAAGAGAATACTGACATGTCAGTTACTGTCCTGTGGCACATGGTTATGTTAAGACAAAGAAAAAAGGTAATTTCTAGGAACAGATGGGTTTGAACGCTTTTTGGAGTTGTTGAATACTTTTTAATTTACAGTGACACTTTCTTACAACATTTAACTAACTCTTCTGTCATGCTCCTTTGCAATGTATGATGCCTTTTCAATACAGCTATCTAGAAATTGCATATGAACACTGAGTGGTTAAAATTAGCCAGTCATTAGAATATGAAGGAAAGTAATTTTGCTGAAACTTTGATGGATATTTGTTGCTGTTCAGAGTGTTGTGTATAAGGAAAAAACCAAAACATTTTTATAATGGTTTTTGGGTTGCCAGTAGTAAGAAACAGGCAAATGGATTTTGCCCAGGTGAAAAAACAAACACAACAACAAAACCTACCGAAACCACCAGAGCACATGAAGTAGCTTGAGACACTTTTGTTTCTTGGCTGTGAACGAAGTTTGATATTCTATTGGTTGTTACAGAGCAATTATGCATCTACCATTCTGGAGAATATCATAAGACTCTTGAACATGACCGGTGTTGGGGGTCAGGAATATTCTGAAACACGGTTTATTAGAGATAAATTTTTCCTAGCAAGTGAATTGTCCTGCCAACATTTCTTCCCGTACAAAACACCACTGTTTCAGTATTGATGTTGGAGAAATTAGTTCAAATCCACCTATACTTTTCATGGACAAAATAATAGAGCTGTTGCTTTCTCTTCAACTGTTTGATGTGCAGATTTCAGCACCGTGAAATCCTAACATCTTCACCAGCTGATACTGTGTGCAAAAGCCAGACACCCCCACCTGGATTTGAACAATTCCTTTAATCTCCCATCTGGTGGCTGGGCTTGCCATGAGCTCTGAATGTCTCCCCAGCTGAGGCTGTCGGCAGGCTGTCCGGAGTGTGCCCAGTGGCTATTCCATGTAAGATGCAAGTAAAGAAGCTGCACCTAATTCCCTCTGACGTGGTAGGAGTGCTCACCTTAGAAGAGCGCTGTTAGGGGTTTCTTTGAGGAGCAATGTGGGACTCGAAGCAACACTTCTGTCCCTTTCTAATTTTCATTTTTAATACAAAAGGCTGATGAGGATGGAAATGGTGCATAAATCTGGGATTGGGAAAGGGCAGGACAAGAATGACAGGGAAGCTACGGAGATGCAAGAGGTCTGAAAATAATTTGTGTTCAGCCTGTGTGTGACTGAAGCCCCATGTTGTAGTCCCAGAAAGGAATCACGGGCGTACACTGCAGGCAGCATGTGCGTGGACTTCTGGTTTGTTTGGTTTCCTTGCTTCTTTTTAGTATTTTAAGGAAGTGCCATTCATTTGAGATTTTTTTTTTTTCAAGTAGCCACTCAGTGTCCCGATGATTGTCCCCAACACAACCTCGGTGTGTTGCCTCCTGTGCTACAGGCAGTGCTTGAGACACGCTGAGGCTTCAAGTCTGTAACGGTAACACATGTGTGTCTGTGTCATGAACAGCCTGCTGCTGGTGCACCAGTACTTAGCGTGGGTGCTTACTGTAGTTGTGATATACTGGGAAAAATACACAGCATTTAATGACTCTCTCCTATTCTTTCCCACCTGTGTGTACTGACAGTATGGAAAAAGTCAGCAAACAGGTTTAAAAATCAGGAGTCAAAAGCAGATTCTGCCCACGATCCCTCAAACTCGCTGTATTTCTTTGCGCTGCCTTGAATCGGTTGAGTACATACAGAAATTCACAGAAGGTCCAGATAAATCTGAACTGAAGTACATTTGATCTTAAGGAGTTCTGTGATGTCTCATACAACAATGCTGTGGTTATTCATAGGTAAAGTTCTGCTTTCCATGTAGTTTTATGTGGCTTTTTATATATTTCATTGACAAATCTCGGCAAGTGGCTCAGAGCAAGCACTTTGTTTACTTTTCTCCGCTTGTCCAACAGCTGTACAGAGAATTTATATACCCGTTAACAAAATGCAAAAGGAAAACTTCAGTTCTGAAAGAAACCCAGGATCTTTGTCCTTGAATTGGTTCTGGCTGTTGTACGGCACTGCTCAAAGCCATTCGTGGATGTAAACAAGAGGATCCCATTACACCTTCAGAAAGATTAGGCTGTCTCAGACAGTGGAATTCCAGAAAGCTCTGGGTAATAATTCTTTGGTCAGATGTGATGCCTTGGTACACACACTTTTGAAGGTGTTCTTACAGGGCATTTAAAAGCATTATGATACCTGCTTACAAATAAATAATCTTAATTAGATGTTGCATTAAAAAGACTTCATGAAGGCGGAAGTTGAAACATCAGCAGCATTATGAAAACAATTACCAATTAGCCTACTAAACCGGTATCACTGTTCACTGTCTGTATACAGCAGAAGACTAGCAGCTCATGAATATTTTTCTGTAGCTCTTCATTCTGCTGGTGCTGAGTTTCCCTTTAGAGGTGGGATACCATGGCAGTACAGTCGTGTAACCCGGAACCACTTCAGACTCTGCCTTCTCTGTCTGCACATGAGTAAATGCAGGGAAATTGTCATTCAGGCTGGATTGTTCATTCCTAAATTAAAGGAAGTTCAATTAATGTTGGCATCTTGTCACTAATATGTGTTCTTATAAATTATATAGCGTCAATGCCTTGCCCCCCTCAAATTTTGGAATGAATATGTGCAAAATCACAAATTACTCCTCAAAGATTTAAAAAAAAAAAAAGAGAGAGATAAATTGTCTAACAGTAACCCCTTTTGTCAACCTATTAAGATGCTGTACAAGGCAGTTCCAGATTTTTCCAGACAGCAATGGAAATAATGCTGGGGAATGCAATATTGCGCTGTCCGTGACCAGTCCCGCGTCGTGCTGCTGGCTTTGCACACTGAAAATCTCCTCAGGATTACTGAGGTTGCAAATCAAGAGAGAGGAGCTGTGCTGTAGTATTGTCACATCTGTTCCTGTGCGCTGTGCTGGACCAGTAACAGACCAAGAATCTATCTCCCCGTGTTTTTCATGGTCAGAGAAGCCACTGGAATCAATGAAAACGTAGATGAGATTCAGGTTGTGTCTGTTTCGGCTCACAGATATCTGAATTTGCACTATTCACCAGACACCATCTGTGCTTCTGCAGTATGCTCAGCCACCTACCCAACAAACACTGAAGCTGCGTGTTTGTAGGATTCGTAGATGCTGAAAACTTTGTGGCTTTTAACCTTCTGCCACACCCTCGTTTTAAAAAAATGAAATGGTAATTCATGGCAGTTCACCAGGCTGAAGGCAGGATCACAACTTGTCCGAAGTTATCTGAGGTGTGAATTGTGACCTGACTATAAAAAATACCACGACATCATCCTCCAGACGTATGTGTGTGCTGGGTTCAGCCAGGA
>NW_010237093.1:0-2644 GCF_000690775.1 Eurypyga helias
GGCGGAGTTCTCCCTGTCCCCGGGCTTAACAGCATCTTGTCCCTGTGTGCAGACCCCTGGGGGTAAAGCCGAGGGAGCCCGGATCGATTTGGAGGTGAACCAGGGGCCATGGGCACAAACTGAAGGGTGGGAGGCTCGACCTGAGCACCAGGAAACACCTTTTCACTGTGAGGGTGACTGAGGACTGGCACAAGGTGCCCAGGGAGTTGATGGAGTCTCTATCCCTGGGGTTGTTCAAAAGCTGGCCAGACACGGCACTGGGCAACTTGCTGTGGGTGGGTGACCCTGCTTGGACCAGGGGATGGCCAAAGGCCCCTTCCAGCCTCAGCTGTTCCGTGAACTCAGAGGCACAAAGTGTCTAGCAAATAATAATTTATTTATTACTCTTGGGTTTGGTGGGGTGAGCATTAGGTCTGTGGATGGTGTATGCATCAATAATGAAAACAAATCCTGGAAGTTTTACAGGTGAGGGCTTATGGGGTTGCATGCTGTGGCAGTTAAACATCACAGACGTCTGTTTGTCTTGGACCCACAGGGTTTATTTTGGCGGAGATGTCTGTGGTGTAGAACCACACATTGTAGATGGGGCGGGGTTGCACGCTGTGGCAGTTAAACGTCACAGACAACTGTTTGTCTTGGACCCACAGAGTTTATTTTAGCGGAGATGTCTGTGGTTGTAGAACCACACATTGTAGATGGGGATCTGTGGGATGAGAGAGGTGTTTCCTAAAGGCTGAGCAGGTCCCAGGTTGGTAGAGATCTGAGACCCCTCCAGTCGTCCCCTGCTTCGTCACCTCTTGGTGTACAGAGCCGGGCCCTGGCTCTAGAGTAGCACCGAGGAGATGCCAGCCCTCGGGTTTCACACTGGTGTGAGGTAGGAGTGTGTCTGACAGGAGAATTTGGGACAAGTGGTGATTGGACTGGTTTGGTTGAGGTTTTTGATGGTGGAAGGGCCTATGAAGATGGAGGTTGGGTAGTTGGAAGAGTGAATGGTGAAGGGAATCCAGGATACGGCTTAACCTGGCTTCTTTAATCGCCATTTCCTGTGGAAGTTTCGTCTTTGGCCCAGGGTGTTGTGTCTTCAATACATTCCTGTCATGCCAGCACTTAACCTGATGGGTCCTTCGGAGTCTGTGCAGAACAGGAGCTGGGCTTTTCCCCACAAGCCCTTGGGCATTTTATGGACCTTTAGGTTTTGATGACTTGTGATACATCCTTAACACTCACTTAACCTTAAGGTCTAGATATATCAGCAGTCAGTATGTTATTTGAAATGATGTTTAGCTTAAAGGTGGAGAGTAATTTCATTGGAACTGCCAAGCTGCTTGACTTGTAAAACTTCAAATATTGTCTGGTTCTCTTTTCTGCATATTCCCGCGTCTTACAGAAACGGAGAAGCTGAATAAGATGAGTACCCTCTTAGAAAGACTTCATGCAAAGTACAGCCAAAACAGACCTTGGACAGAAACCATGAAATTAGTCCGTCAAGTCATGGTGAGAACTGTTGGGATTTCAGCAGGGGGGTTTCTGTGCTTTCTTTAGTAATAACTTTGTTGTCGGTTCGCTAGATCTCTTTGCGGTGCTTTCCCTTTTGGTCAAGCCTTGCCTTTCTGGGGCAGTGAGGTTGAGGCGTGTCAGTTCTCACACCCCGCAGTGTGTGGGGAGGGGGTGATGTCCTTACCCTTTCTGCCTGGCATGCCTTTGCCTTCCCTAATCACAGCCTCTCCCTCTACAGCCTAATTGACATGGGACAGCTGTCAGCTCAGTGCTGGGAAAAGGCTCAAATGTGTGGTTTCGGCTGGTGCTGAGGAGCCACTTGCTCTTTCAGGATGTTGTGTTTTGCTACAGCAGTTCGCTCCCCGCTCGCTGATGCTCAGCCCGTGTTGGCTGAGTGAAACGTGGGTTTGAAGTATGGGTCTCTGGGTGGAGGGAGGGAGGAGCAGAAGGCAGGAGAGAGCTACATCAAGGGCTTCTGCTTATTTTGGGGTGTGAAAAGTTTGCCTGTCTCGTTATTTCTCTGTCGTCTCATAGTTTATACCTGTTAAAAAGATGCTAAAGTCTGTTCGTCCAGATGAGCGAGTTGCTTAAACAAAAATAACTCAGTTCCAGACCTGCCTTTGTTACCTGCTTCCAGAATGGATACTGTTCTCGTACAGGAATCAAAGTGAAGATGTAATCTTGGGATGAAATCTAATCTGCTTTTGATTACCTAAATAAACCTCACTTGACTGAACCGAGGTGGCAATAATTCCCTCTTACTGACTGTTACACAAACCAGACATTTTTCTTCTTTCTGACTTCAGGAAAAGCGAGTGGTGATGAACTCTGGGGGGCACCAGCATCTGGTGAGCTGCTTGGAGACCTTACAGAAGGCATTAAAAGGTTGGTACCTTCTGTGCATGCACCTTCACAAACTGCTCAGCAGTGATGTGCTGCCAACTGCATGGAGTTCAACAAGGCCAAGTGCAAAGTCCTGCACCTGGGTGAGGGCCGTCCCAGCACAAGGACAGGCTGGGTGGAGAATGGACTGGGAACAGCCCTGAGGAGAAGGACTTGGGGTGCTGGGGGATGGAAAGCTGGATATGAGCCGGCCGTGTGTGCTGGCAGCCCAGAAAGCTAACCGGATCCTGGGCTGTATCCAGAG
>NW_010237093.1:2939-9844 GCF_000690775.1 Eurypyga helias
TAGTGACAGGACAAGGGGTAACGGGGTTAAATTGAAAGTGGGGAGATTTAGATTAGATATCAGGAAGAAGTTCTTCATGGAGAGGGTGCGGAGGCACTGGGACAGATTGCCCAGAGAAGCTGTGGTTGCCCCATTCCTTGGAGTGTCCAAGGCCAGGCTGGATGAGCAACCTGGTCTAGTGGAAAGTGTCCCTGGCCATGGCAGGGAGTTGGAACTGGATGGTCTTTAAAATCCCTTCCAACCCAAACTGTTCTGTGATTCATTCTATGATTCTATGGTATACTCAGATCAGACAGGCGAGGTTGCTGCTAGCACAATTCTCTGTGTTTCTGGTGTGTGTGTGCGCTTATGTTTATGTGAGCACGCTTATCCCGGTTGCCAGTCAGCACCACTCACGGTTGCCTGTGCTGGTTTGACTGTAAATGCCTGTACCTGAATCCCACGTGCGGAGGAAAATCCCTTCTCTCTTCGCAGCCCTGAGAACACAGGGTTTTCTCTATGGAAGTCATTCTGCCTGTGTTTTGAGTACGGGTGATGTAGGTAGTTGCCTGTGGGAAGGTGTGAACGGACACGGGAGGGAGTAGCTAGTTGAGATTGGATTTAATGCGGAATGTCTTGTTCCTGGGGTTCACTGAGCCTTGTTTTTCACTCTCTCCATCTAGTATCTTCTCTACCTGCCATGACAGATCGTTTGGAGTCCATAGCTAGGCAAAACGGGTACGTCTCCTCCTTTATTTCATGGCATTTAATCTTGCTGCTGGTTTGATCGCTTTTTGTGTGCATCTCACTGCGAGTTTTGTTTTGTTTTGTATGGCATAAGCCTTGGATCTCACCTCAGCGCAAACGGCACCGAGTGCTACATCACTTCGGACATGTTCTATGTGGAAGTCCAGTTAGATCCTTCAGGGCTGCTGTGTGATGTCAAGGTGGCTCACCACGGAGAAAACCCTGTGGTACGTACTACTGACAAAGACGAGGGTGACGCCTTTGTGCTTCTGGAACTGCTGCTTTGGCTCCCTTTTATTTGAGCAGAGGAAATGGATTCTATGGAATGTTCTAGAACCAGCGAGGCACTTTTGCTGCTTGTTCTCATGGAGGGTAAAAGCCTGTCCTCGTGGGTGGGTCTGATCAATGTGGTGCGCGTGTGCACGGGCTGTTTTACCGAGAGGCTCTCTTTTTCTCTGAGTGGTTCTATAAGTGGCAACTTATTTGAGGAAGTCACCTGTGCATTTCATAGAATTTTATTTCTGGAGAAAGGATAGGGAAATGAATCTTGTAAAACTTAGATCTGTGAATGGAAAATACTAAAATGGGGAATCCTGAGAGCAAGTGGCTTCCCTTCTGCACGTGTATGAGTTTGAACTTGCTGTTGGCGTTGCCCTAGCTGCTCTGATGAGAACAGACCATTTTTAATATCTCTGTATAAGGTCATCAGTTTTCAACCTAAAGCTTCACAATTTTACATTTCTTTCAAATTAGTCATTTAAGAGAAAATAGTATTGCTTGAATTTTTCTCAGAGGGGATTGATCATAAAATCATGGAACAGTTTGGGTGGGAAGGGACCTCAAAGCCCACCCAGTCCCACCGCCCACAGGCAGGGACACCTTCCACTAGGCCAGGTTGCTCCAAGCCTCATCCAGCCTGGCCTTGGACACTCCCAGGGATGGGGCATCCACAGCTTCTCTGGGCAACGTGTCCCAGTGCCTCCCCACCCTCTGTGGGAAGGATTCCTTCCTGATGTCCCATCTCAGTCTCCCTCTTTCTGTTTAAACCCATCACCCCTTGTCCTGTCACTCCCTGCCCGTGTAGGAAGGCTGTGATGAGCAGAACTGGAACCACAGCGATGTGTAGTTGCGAGCATGAAAAGCTGATGCTCAGGAACGTTACTGCCCTAACATTTTACAGTTGCTGTGCTGCACAGACTGAAATTGCTGCGTTCAACACTGATATCGTACGTTCTTTCCTTTTCAGAGTTGTCCAGAATTGGTGCAGCACCTGAGGTCAGTGCCCAGAGCTGTTTGTTGCGTTTTCTGACAGGCTTCTCTTTGCAGTAGTGAGCTGATGCTATTTTATGTCTGGAAAGGCAAAGCGTTTCATGGCTGTTCCTTCCCCACCCAGTCTCTCTCTTTCTCCAGGGGGGTTTTTTTGGCTTTGGTTCAGGTTCTGATTCTGAGCGCTGTGCGTGGTATCTTCAAAGCCACGGCGCAACATTCATCGGAAACTTTAAAGCTGTAGCGTTTCAAGAATACTTTTTGTAGCTTTCATGTAGCAAAAGCCTTTTCCGAAGTGTCAGAGTGTCTGCGTTAATATAACTTTGTAAAAGAGAACCGTGTCTGTTAGAAATATGAATACATGTTAACTTTCTCTCCCTCTTCCTTTCAGAGAGAAAAACTTTGATGAGTTTTCTAAGCATCTGAGGGGCCTTGTGAACCTCTATAAGTTGCCGGGAGACAAGTAAGTCTAGGGTGTATTTATCCACATACATAAAATCAAACAAATCTACAAGCTTTTCGTTCTGTGCTTAAATTTTCTGTGGGTGGGGTCTTACTGACTCATCACTGTGGCCTGTGCGTGCACACGGTGGGTAGGGAGGATGTAACGGGAGGTGGGAATGCAGAATGGAAGGTGCTCAGGCTGCTGGCAGGTACCGCAGCTCGTCGCCAGCAGCTCGGGGAGCTGGGCTTCATCGCGCAGTTCCGCTCGGTTTTTCTTACGTTGTTTGTTGGTTTTCTCTCTTGTCCCCCACAGCAAACTTAAAACGAAAATGTACTTAGCTCTGCAATCCTTGGAGCTGGATCTCTCAAAAATGGCCGGGATGTATTGGTAAGGATGTCTGTATGGTTTGTGCTTTGGTGTTGGTTTGGTTTAGTAACGCTGCATCCTGTTGGCCGATCCGATCGCACCACGTACTTTGTGTGCAGGGGGAGTCACGTCCCTGCCCCCGTAGTCTGAGGTTATTGCTAGGAAGCACAGTGCTGAGGCTCTGGAAGGCCTGTGGGAGCAGGGGAATGATTATATATAGATATATAGATTTATAGTGCTTAGAGCTCTTGGACCAATCCCTTTTGAACTGCAGAAGTGAAGGAAAGTCTCAAAGGCAAACAAACCAAAAGCTGGGAAGTGGATGGATTAGTCGTAACGTGTTTTACAATTAGAAACTGAGAAACCATCTTTCCCTGGATAAAACATCTGTGGATAAACCGTCCATAGTGTAGGGAGTAAAGCAGCTTTTGTTTTGCTTGTAACAGCATGAAGTTTCGGATCGCTACCTCTGCGACCGAGTGTGTATCTTGAGCTAAAATCTTTGCCATCAGCACGTGAATTTTGGCTTCAGGTTTGACTCTGCCTTGTTACAGACCTGTGATTGCCTCTCTTGCAGGCAAGCCACCAATGCCAATCCCCTCGACAAGATTCTTCATGGCAGTGTTGGCTATCTCACCCCCAGGAGCGGAGGTATCTTGGATTAACTGTTGAATAACAGTTACTTTGCTCGGGATCCCTTTATGGATGTTGGTGTCACTTTAAGTGAAGGCTCTAAGGGAAATGCTAATCCAACTAAAAGAGGGACGAGGTGTTTAAGTCCCACGTGGTCCAGAAAGCCAGCTTTTTGTTACAAAGTCTCACACGGTAATTTTATGGCCCCGTGGCCGTGTCGTTGGCAGCAGAGAACCAGCAATCTGAAGGTGCACTGGCACTGTGCAGCGTCCGCCGTGTTCCGGTGCAGATATCGTGTGGTTACAGGGGTTTGTAGCCATCGGGCTCGGTTGTACGGTCAGGATGCCTGTTCAGAAGCTTCTCTCCCCGCAGGTCTCCTGATGAAC
Organism: Eurypyga helias; assembly: GCF_000690775.1. Lineage (NCBI taxonomy): Eukaryota > Metazoa > Chordata > Aves > Eurypygiformes > Eurypygidae > Eurypyga > Eurypyga helias. Next base: position 6,762 of record NW_010237093.1, read on the forward strand.
CTCAAGTATTATGTCTCGCCCTATGATTTATTTGAAGATGGCACCGGAGCCCCCGTTATTTTGCATGAGAACAATGGTAGGTCAGCTGCAGAAGCTAGCGTGGACTACTGCTGCTTGAAGGAGGGAGGAAAGCAGAATTCCAAGAGTAGCTCCGCTCTGCTCTCACCCTGTAGTACAGGAAAACCGCAGGTTGGCTCGCAGAGGACACGGGTTTAATATTACACATGAATAGTGTGCAAATGCTGGCTCAGTTGACCATCTCCTCGACCCGTGTGGCTGTTCTGGAGTTTGATCTGGGCTGCTGCCGAGGGGGACGGTCTGCAGATGGAGCCTTTTCCCTTAGGGTGAATCTCATCATTAACATTGAGATCTGTTGGGGGAATGCTTGTGTCTCTGCCATCTTCCTGGAAGATTGTTTTTATGCACGTACGTGGCCGTCTGGCTCTTGCTACCATGACGAAACCAAGCACCGATTTAAAATTGAGGCTGGTCTTGGAAAAGAAGAAGGTGAAATTGTCCAAAAGCATTATTTGGTTTGCTTCATAAAGAACATACTACAGCCTGGCAAAAGGTAGTTGGAATGTACTGTAAGAGTCATGCAACTGGTCTGCCTTGCAAGGGAAAAATAGAGCATTGGGGAGCATCGCTGGTTTGGCTGTAATCCCTTCAGTGAGACAGGTGAAAGCCTTCTCTGGGGGGGACGTGAGATATTTCATGCATAGATCTTGCCTTGGGGTTGGTTTTTTTCCATCAGCTTATGTTGTTGGTTGATTTTTTTTCTTGGTTCCTCTCGCAGTCCCTCGATCTTTGGGTATGAACGTGTCAGTAACAGTTGAGGGAACCATGGCTATGTACAAACTTCCAATTGCACCGCTGATCATGGGCTCTCATCCAGTTGACAGCAAAGGGTAAGCAAAGGACGTGCCTGCCGGGACTTTCTCGGCGGCGGCGGAGCAGGGACACGACGGCGTGATGCCGTAGCGTTATATAAGGTGCTTAAGTGCTGTTTTTAAGCCAAGAAATACGTATTTCAGGCCTGTGACATGCTTTTGAGGGGTGTCTTAACCTTTAAGACGGTGTAACGATCTGCTTGTACTCGAGCAAACAGCGGATTGTGTGTCTGGCGCTTGTAGTGGAAGCCAGAGTTGTGCCCCTGCATCTAATAAGATCTTGTATCAACTCACCTTTTCAGAACTCCGTCGTTCTCGTCAATCACCAGTGCCAACAGCGTGGACTTACCGGCTTGTTTCTTCCTGAAATTCCCACGACCCATCCCGGTCTCTCGAGCTTTCATTCAGAAACTCCAGGGCTGCACAGGTGGGTCACAGATCTGGCAGATTCTCCCTAGTTTTTTGTTAATCCAACTCCTGCTCGTTTTTAAAGCATGCCGGAAAAGTTGGTCAAGCTTTTGGGCTATTTTCAGTAAAACCTGGATAAGTTGCTTTGTTACCTAGATGTTAACACCTTCTCCCACCCCCCATCCCTGTGGCTCCCAGTGCTCTCACTCCATGTCACCTTGTTCCCTCAGGTATTCCGTTGTTTGACACGCCACCCACTTTTGTACCCTTGTACGAGTTGATCACCCAGTTTGAACTCTCCAAGGAGGCTGATCCTCTCCCTTTAAACCACAATATGCACTTCTATGCAGTAAGTATGTTGTTACAACCAGGCTGTTGCGCTCGTGGATAAGCAGCTTGGGGTTTTTCGTCTGTTTCAGGTATCTTTTAGGTCGGATAAAGGAAATTGGTACAGCATTTATTCATAGGCCAAAATCGTGCTATCCGAGCCTTCGAATTCAATACTGACATGACCACGGTAGTTAGGAAGATTAGGTAAGGAAAATCCACTGCTGTTAAAGTGCTGCTGCAGGAGTGGCAGCAGAGGTTTGGGAATGAGCCTTTCTGGGCTCTGTCCCTTCATCATCCTCAGACTGGAATGTGCGAATGGACAAATCCCATCGCTTCGGGAGAAATCCTAGTTGTTAAAATTGACAGGTTCCCTATTACGTGCAGAGGGCTTCTCTTTTTCATAGAATCACGGAATGGTTTGGGGGGGAAGGGACCTTAAAGATCATCCGGTTCCAACCCCCCTGCCATGGGCAGGGACACCTTCCACTAGACCAGGTTGCTCCAAGCCTCATCCAGCCTGGCCTTGGACACTTCCAGGGATGGGGCATCCCCAGCTTCTCTGGTCAGAAGGGCAGCCACACCCCGTGAGGCTGTTTTGTGGGCACAGTGAATGCTGTTTGGCAGTACCACTCCTGAGGAGCTGAAATCGTGTTTTGCTTATCCCAGCTGGAAGGAAAGTGTTTTCCTTGTTTGTGATTTTCAGCCAGAAAGGTGGCTTGGCATCACTTGGATCCGGGGCCTGCTCTTTCCTTCCTTAGATGTCTGTTATTGCCTTGTACCCAGCAGTAATTGGAGTAAAGCACAAACTGTTTGTCAGGCTCTTCCAGGACAGCAGCACTGTTACTTTCTGAACAAAGATGCTCCTCTCCCAGATGGAAGAAGCCTTCAAGGAACTCTGATTAGTAAAATCGCCTTCCAGCACCCTGGACGGGTTCCTCTCATCCTCAATTTGATCAGACATCAAGTGGCCTACAACACACTGATCGGCAGCTGCGTCAAGCGAACAGTTTTAAAAGAAGGTAGGTGCTGTGTCACGTGGAATACGATGTGTGGAGGGTGGGAACCCTGGGGAATAAGAAATGGGGCCTGTGCCGCTGGCCTTTTTTCCCCTTGTGTATGTGGGTATTGAGCTGGTGCCTCTGGGTCATCCCCTGTGTTCCCTAATTTAACAGTACCCATGTCTTTCAGATTCTCCCGGGATCCTGCAGTTTGAAGTTTGTCCTCTCTCTAACTCCTGTTTTAGTGTATCCTTTCAGCATCCCGTGAATGACTCCTTGGTGTGTGGTAAGTGGACGGGGTAACAGCACGAGTGTGTTCACGGGAAGGAAGGCAGGGCCTTCTTCCACTGTAACCGGGGTTTTGATCTTTTCCAAACGCCTTCTCTCTTTTAGTGGTGATGGATGTGCAAGACTCCACTCATGTGAACTGTAAGCTGTACAAAGGGCTGTCCGACGC
>NW_010237093.1:9854-17634 GCF_000690775.1 Eurypyga helias
TCATTGCCAAAGTTGTTCAGAGGTAAGCTGGGTGGTTTGTTGTGCTGCACTCCAAATTGTACAGGTGAACTCTGTGTCTGTCCTGTATTTATCCCAGCGGTTTGGAGCTGTTCTGAGTTGTGGTAGTGTTGGTTGGGAAGAGAGAATCATAGAATCACAGACTGGTTTGGGTGGGAAGGGACCTCGAAGCCCATCCAGTCCCCCCCCCTGCCATGGGCAGGGACCCCTTCCACTAGACCAGGTTGCTCCAAGCCTCATCCAGCCTGGCCTGGGACACTTTTAGGGAGGGGGCATCCACAGCTTCTCTGGGCAACCTGTCCCAGTGCTCCCCACCCTCTGCAGGAAGAATTCCTTCCTGATGTCCCATCTCCCTCTCCCTCTTCCCGTTTAAACCTTTTAAACCTTGTCCTGTCACTTCCTGCCCTTGGAAAAAGTCCCACCCCCAGCTTTCTTGTAGCCCCCCAGGCACTGGAAGGGGCTCTAAGGTCTCCCCAGAGCTTCCCTTCTCCAGGCTGAACCCCCCACCTCCCCCAGCCTGTCCCCATGGCAGAGGGCCTCCAGCCCTCGGAGCATCTTCGTGGCCTCCTCTGGACTCGCTCCAACAGCTCCGTGTCCTTCTGCTGTTGGGGCCCCAGAGCCAGAGGCAGAACTGCAGGGGGGTCTCCCCAGAGTGGAGCAGAGGGGCAGAATCCCCTCCCTTGCCCTGCTGGCCACGCTGCTCTGGATCCAGCCCAGGATCCGGTTGGCTTTCTGGGCTGCCAGCGCACACGGCTGCTTGGAGAGGAAAGAGCTTGTGGAGGAAAGCTGGGACCCCTATTGAAAATTCCAGTCCAGACATTGAACCATAGCTACCTTTTTTGGGGTGCGTGTCCGAGGTGCCTACCTATTCGTGCTTCCTGCTGTGGTTGGTTCCTTTCCAAGTCTTGTAAAACACGGAAGAGCTCCTCCCAGTTTGCCATGCACACAGGACTTTCGTCGAGGTTCCTCCACCCCAGCCACCACTCAGAACACAGCAGAATGTTACCAGTGCACGACACACACCTCTTCAGCAACAATAGCTGTTTTTTTAATTTTAGGACATGACAGGCTTGTCCTCCTTGAGTAGAACGTGGTATTATCATTAATTTTTACAAGGTTGCAGGAAGTGAGGTGTGCCAAGCTTAGACAAAGGTGGTTTTCTGGCAGGATTGAGAGTAACAACCCAGATTGCTTCCTGTGCTTGAACTGCAAGATCGTGATCTCTCGTCTCTTGGTTATTAGAGTTAATTGGTTGATTAACTCTCCTTAATGTGATGGCAGGGCAATGCGTAAAGGCACGGTTGTCTCGTGGGTAGATGAGCATGGTGGGATAAGCCTAAATACAAGCAGAATAGCAGGGTCCCGTTGCCCTGTGCTACCCCAGAGCCTTGCTGCTTGCTTTGTGTCCGCTGAAGTCGTTAAAACGCCTTGGGTGAACATCGCTGCAGGGCGGCGAGGCACGCGCTCACTCCCTCTCTCTTGTGTCTTGCAGGTGTATGTCCATTCCTGTCACCATGAGAGCAATTCGTAGGAAAGCAGAAACCATTCAAGCCGAGACGCCGGCCTTGTCCCTCATTGCAGAGACAGTAGAAGATATGGTGAAGAAAAACCTGCCCCCAGCCAGCAGCCCAGGGTATGGCATGACCACAGGCAGCAACCCAATGAGTGGTACCACCACCCCGACAAACACTTTTCCCGGGGGGCCCATCACTACTTTGTTTAACATGAGCATAAGCATGAAAGAGAGGCATGACTCGGTGGGCCATGGGGAGGACTTCAGCAAAGTGTCTCAGAACCCTATTCTCACTAGTTTGTTGCAGATCACAGGGAATGTTGGGTCTACCATTGGCTCAAGTCCGACCCCTCCCCACCACACACCACCACCAGTATCCTCACCGGCAAGCAACACCAAGAACCACCCCATGCTCATGAATCTTCTTAAAGAGAATCCCCCTCAGGATTTCTCCACTCTGTACGGGAGCAGCCCTCTGGAAAGGCAGAACTCTTCCTCTGGCTCCCCCAGAATGGAAATGGGTCCGGGGGGAAATAAGCAAAAGAAAAAAAAATCCCGCATGCCGGCCGACAAGCCCAAACATCAGACTGAGGATGATTTCCAGAGGGAGCTCTTTTCTATGGATGTTGACTCCCAGAATCCCATTTTTGATGTCAACATGACCGCAGATACCCTGGACACCCCGCACATTACCCCGGCGCCCAGCCAGTGCAGCACTCCTCCGACCACGTACCCGCAGCCCATACCTCACGCGCAGCCCAGTATTCAGAGAATGGTTCGACTCTCCAGTTCGGACAGCATTGGAGCCGATGTTACCGATATCCTTTCGGATATAGCGGAGGAGGCCTCCAAGCTCCCCACCACCACCGAGGACTGTCCGCCCATTGGGACTCCAGTGAGAGACTCTTCTAGTTCAGGACATTCCCAAAGTGCCCTCTTTGACCCGGATGTTTTTCAGACGAACAATAGCGAGAACCCGTACACGGACCCAGCGGACCTGATAGCAGACGCTGCTGTGAGCCCCAGCAGCGATTCCTCAAACCATTTTTTTCCCGATGGAGTCGATTTCAATCCCGACTTGCTCAACAGTCAGAGTCAAAGTGGCTTTGGGGAGGAGTACTTTGATGAGAGTAGCCAGAGTGGAGACACTGATGACTTCAAGGGCTACGCATCCCAGGCTCTAACTACTTTGGGGGTGCAAGTCTTGGGGGCTGATGGGGGGGAAAATAAATTTAAGGGGAGCAATCAGTCCGATACGGTAGATTTTAGTATTATTGCAGCTGCGAGCAAAGCGCTGGGGTCCTCTGACATCATGGAGCATCACAGTGGAGGTCAGAGCCCTTTGCTGAATACAGGGGATCTAGGAAAAGAAAAGTCTCAGAAACGGGTCAAGGAAGGCAATGGCTCTGGAAGTAACATGCCAGGTCCCGGAATAGACGGGAAGCCTGGGAAGCGCAGCCGGACGCCGTCCAGTGATGGGAAAAGTAAAGAGAAGCTTCCAAAGCGGAAAAAGCAGGAGACGGATGGGAAATCTCCATCCCACAGTTCATCCAACAGGCCTTTCACGCCACCAGCCAGCACAGGTGGGTCCAAATCTCCCGGGAGTTCGGGCAGATCTCAGACTCCTCCTGGTGTAGCTACTCCTCCGATTCCAAAAATAACCATTCAGATCCCAAAAGGAACGGTGACTGTTGGGAAACCGTCTTCACACGGCCAGTATACAAGTAGCGGCTCTGTCACCTCCTCCAGCAGCAAAAGCCATCATAGCCATTCTTCCTCCTCCTCCTCTTCTTCCTCCTCGTCAACCTCAGGCAAAATCAAAAGCAGCAAATCGGAAGGGTCTTCGGGCTCAAAGATGAGCAGCAGTCTCTACTCGAGCCAGGGCGGCTCAAGCTCAGGCCAGTCCAAAAGCTCGGCTCAGTCGGTGGGAAAGCCCGGATCCTCCCCCATCACCAAACACGGCCTCAGCAGCGGTTCCGGGAGTACCAAGATGAAACCTCAAGGAAAGCCATCCTCACTAATGAACCCTTCCATGAGTAAACCAAACATCTCTCCGTCTCATTCCAGACCCTCGGGAGGTTCTGACAAGCTCGCTTCTCCCATGAAACCTGTCCCAGGAACTCCGCCATCATCTAAAGCGAAGTCGCCTATCAGTTCAGGTTCTGGAGGCTCCCATATGTCTGGGACCGGCTCAAGCTCGAGCATGAAATCTTCTTCAGGAATGGGATCCTCCGGGTCTATGTCACAGAAACCACCTCCCTCGTCAAATTCTTCAACGGCATCTTCATCTTCCTTTTCCTCTAGTGGGTCTTCCATGTCTTCATCTCAGAACCAGCATGGAAGCTCCAAAGGGAAGTCTCCCAGCAGAAACAAGAAGCCATCTCTGACTGCAGTCATAGACAAACTTAAACATGGGGTTGTCACTAGCGGGCCTGGTGGAGATGACCCGATGGATGGACAGATGGGGCCAAGTTCCAATTCCTCAAGCCATACTATGTCCTCCAAACACAATATGTCTGGAGGTGAGTTCCAGGGCAAACGCGAGAAGAGCGACAAAGAGAAATCGAAAGTCTCTGTTTCTGGAGGATCTGTTGACTCCTCTTCCAAGAAGAATTCAGATTCCAAAAACGTTGGAAGCACTGGAGTGGCCAAAATTATCATCAGCAAACACGATGGTGGTTCCCCTAGCATTAAAGCCAAAGTAACTTTGCAGAAACCCGGGGAAGGAGGTGGGGATAGCCTAAGGCCTCAGATGGCTTCTTCCAAAAGCTATGGGTCCCCTCTCATCAGCGGATCGACTCCGAAACACGAGCGCTGCTCTCCCAGCCACAGCAAGTCACCAGCGTACACTCCCCAAAACATAGACAGCGAGAGCGAGTCGGGCTCTTCCATAGCCGAGAAATCCTACCAGAACAGCCCCAGCTCTGACGATGGCATTAGGCCTTTGCCCGAATATAGCTCAGAAAAACACAAGAAGCACAAAAAAGAGAAAAAAAAAGTGAAAGACAAAGACCGGGACAGAGATCGGGATCGAGAGAAAGACCGAGACAAGAAGAAATCTCACAGCATGAAGCCCGAGAGCTGGTCCAAGTCCCCGATTTCGGCTGACCAGTCTCTCTCCATGGCAAGCAGCGCTATCCTTTCGGCGGAGCGACCGTCCCGGGCTAGCCCTGAGTTTCTGATTGGGGAAGAAGATGACGATCTCATGGATGTTGCTTTAATTGGCAATTAATCTTCTTAATGTCTTGACAAGATGAGCTGCGTGTGGGACCCGCGGGTCCTGGAGGTGGAACGAAAGGAAACCTGCCACGCTGATTTTTACAGGACAGGAGGGGAAAGGTATTTCCAAGGATCTCCAAAGACTGAAGAGGAAGTGTAAGTGCCAGCGGGGGTCGTTTGGCAAGCCAGGATCCTTTCTGTGGCCTTCCTCCTGTGGGATTACGCTCGTGCTTCATTTACAAGTATTAATAGCCCCGTTAGGGCCAGTGGGGGTAAAGCTCGGTGTGAGGGTGTGGGAGCAGACCCACAGAAACATAGGATATTCCGGGGGAGTTGGGAGTTCCCCTGTCTCCCTTCCCATTCAGAATAGGTTGCTTTTGGTTTTAGGAAGTTTTAAATTTAATTATTTTAGGGCACGTTTTAGGATTGGGTTTTATTGGTTTTTCTAAAGGGTGGTTGGAAGGAAAAAAACCACCAAGTTTTTTTTTTTTAATTATTTCTGGGACATCTCTTCAGCGCGGTGCTGAGGAGCTTTATCTTCCTCCGATAGGAGCTGCTCCGCGGAACCGGGCGCTGCGCTCTGACGGATGGCGGCATTTTATTCCCGGGGCACGGTGCTGAAGGATCGCTGTCTGATCACCTCCCTTTCGTTTTAGCTATTTATTTATGGCCGCATCCGAACGCCTCGTGCCGCTTGTTTCCACGCGATCTCCGTCTGTGCTGCGCGATGCAGAGCCCGAAGGGAATTCAGGTCGAGCGCCCGGGTGCGGGCAGCTCTGCGCAGCTCTGAAATGGGTGACGTTCCTGTGCGCGTTGGAGGGAACGCGGATTGGAAAGGGCCTCCGCTGTCTTCATCCCAGCGTGGCTTCCTTGCCAGCCGCGCCAACAGAGCTTCCCCGGAATCCCCCCGTGCCGTGCGCGGTGACGGACTGCAAGTTGCGTGCGTCCCACTCCCGCGAACACTCTCCCGTTACGAATCCTTCCATTTGGGTAAAAACACACCTCGTTTTCCCGATCTTTGTTTCCCAAACCCTCCGGGGTTTCATTATGGGGTTTGCCTTCTTGCAGCGCGCTTCTCAGATAGGGACTGCGGCGATGCTCCGAGCGTTGCCTTCTCCTGGGAGGTGCCAGCCTGGCGGGGGGAGTCGGACGTGTCCTGGTGTTAGCGCTGATGCTGCTGGGAAAACAGGGATTTCCTTAAAAGAGGATTTCCCCCTTTTGGCTGGAATTAAGAGCATGACTCAGGCATCCTCTGTGGTCTTATCTTGTGGTCCCTGCAAGGAAAAGAGACTCAGGAGAGCGTTTTATTTTTAAAAGCAGTTAAATCTGATCCGCTGCAGAGGAATGTGGGAAATCAAGAGCTCGGCGAACACATCTCCTTTTGAGTTACGGGCTGAGCAGAATCCTGCTCCCACTGGGTTTTGCTGTTGATTCCTGGAGGCCAGGATCTCCCCCCTGGGAATGAGATTATACTTCAGATCTGGGGATGGAGCCTGAAAAGATGTCGAGGATTCCCACTGCTGTTATCCCGCAGGGATCTCCAGTCCTGCTCACGGGCAACCCGTTTCTTCTCTGGCTCAAAGCCGCGGCCGATGGCTTTTCAGTAAGGTGATAACTTTTTGGTTCGCTGCGGGGATTTTTCCCCTCTTCCTCCTGCCTTCAGCTTCATTCCAAGGCTCTGGCAGAATGCGGGAGCTTGGATTTCTCCACAGCCCACCCAGACAGGCTTATGGAGAGCTCATCCTTGTATTTTCCGCCATCCACCCTTTGCTCCCTGTGGCCTGCAATACCGTAGCTTCCCCTGCACCAACGCTCCCACCTTCACATGCTGAAATTATAGGAAAGGCGGGAATAAAAGTCAAAACCTGGAGCAAATGACATTATCTTATGCAGCATCGGGGTCGTGTGACCACGGGGTGGCTGAAGAGGATGGAAGAGACGTGCCACAGGATAAATTCGGCTCGAGACCCTGCTACGGCGGCTGCAGCTGGGAAACAAGGCCGGTTCAGGCTCCGGTGCGTCGGCGGCGGTTTTCATGCTGCCCGTCTCCTTGTTTTTTTTTTTGGTTTGAAGTTGTTCTGTTTTACAAAAGCCCTTCGATCCCTTCTGGGTTGCGTGAAGGCATCAAGCAGCCTCCGAAAAGAAGCTTCTTCAAGTTGAACCCGGGCTGGGGATTTCACGGGACGGTTTGCTGGCCTTGTCATCGGTCGGAGTCGTGTTTTACCGCTGGGCAACCGCGAAAGTTGGAAGGAAATAACCGCTCGGCTCTGTAACTAACACAAAAACCTGTTTTCAAGGGAAGAGCTGCGCATGTTTCCTTCTCCGCTCGCCCAAGACCAAAGTTCGATGTCCTAAATTTTTCCTGCGGGGATTTCTGCAGAAATTGAAGGAGCAGAGTCTCCTCCCACCCCCTCAGCGACACCGAGACGAGTCCCACACCCCCGGGGCCAGCAGTTTCCAGTGTTTTGCCCCGTTTCGCTGTGGTTTTCCCCTTCGAGTGATGTAAATCATGTGAGAGAGAGAGAGAGAGGCCGGAGCCGGGGTGACGAGGTACAGAGACGTTTGACCCGTAAACGCTTGGTCTCCGACAAATGTTTTATTTTTTAAATATTTTTGCTTATTCTCGACGATTATTTTACATCTTTCAGTATTGGAAAGATAAAAGGAGTTAAAAAGAGAAAATAAAAAGCCAAACCTTTTAATCTCGGGTGGTGACGTGTAAATGGAGATTAAAAGAAAACGGTTCTTTCCAAGAGCCTGAGGGAAGCTCCTGCGGGAACCAGCCGGAGTGACTGGCCCCGGCACCTGCCGGTTTGGGGGAAAATAATGCGAAAAGCGTGTTTATTTCCCGGCGAATAAATCTTCGGTCGCGGGTTTTGGGGGCGGGGAGGCGGTGCCATGCTCGATTTTCCCGCGGGAATGACCTCACGGTGACGTCACACCAGCGCGGCCCGTGATTGGTCGAGCTCCCCGCTCCTCCCGGAAGGGAGCGGAGGGGGTGGGGGAGACACCCCCCTTCCCCCCCAAAAA
>NW_010237094.1:0-277 GCF_000690775.1 Eurypyga helias
GAAAAGGCAGGGGTGGACGAACCTGGAAGCAGAAAGGTTGCTCAGGTCTCTGCAGCCTCACTCAGAGCTGGCACAGCGGGCAGCACAATGCCCATCCCAGGGGGAAATGGAAGGTTTTGCATCCCTCAGAGCCCAGCAGGTACCACCCAAACTCCCTCCCAGCCCCGGGGGACAATGTGACCCCAGGGCCGAAGCACCAGCTCCTTCCTTACCAAAGGAAGTGCCGACTCCTCCGAAGCTGGCGGCAGGAGTGCTGGGCGTCCCAAAGGAAAGGCTA
>NW_010237094.1:368-1014 GCF_000690775.1 Eurypyga helias
CCGAGGTAGGCAGGGGGGGAAGGCCCGGGCCTCCGGGAGCCGGTGGCACCCACAGGTGGCACAGATCTCCCCGGGGAGATGAAGCACCACAATGCCCTGGGACCAGCCTCTTCACCCGAGAAGCCCTTTTAATGCAAGAAGCTGCGCTCTGACGGTAATTCCTGGGCTCTCCCGCCAGCAGGACAGCACGGGAGGATTTGCAGGCCAGGGAGGAACAAAGGCCTGTCTTTCTAGATAAAGGGGTTGCTCGGCACATGGGTTTCGGCTCTGGGAGGTGACTCAGTGAGGGTGCAAACTGGCACGGAAAACCTCAGAGAGCGAGCAAGAAGCGGTGGCGAGCGCTGGGTGGCAGCGTTTCTACTCGCCAAGAAGCTCCGGATTGCTTTTAAGCACTGACAAGACCTTGGCTTCTGCAGGGCAGCTGGCTGGTGCCTTCAGAGGGGCCAAGGAGCAGAATTTAAAGATTCCACTCCACCACCAAGGGCGGGGAACCCGGGGTGGCAGAAGCACCTCCCCTTTGCAGGGCAAGGCTCGGCACAGCACAAGCACCAGCCCTGCTAGGGCTGCCGAGCCCGGGGAGCTCAGCAAGGTCCAGTGGGAACGCTGCTGCTTAAATCCTGCCCTTCCCCACCCCGAGCAGGCCCGT
>NW_010237095.1:0-317 GCF_000690775.1 Eurypyga helias
GCAATGGCGCAGGGACTGCCTCCCCGAGCGATCGTCAGGGGAGATTGTTCCACCTCTAAAGCAAAGAGCCTTCCCTTTTCACAAAATCTCTTCTGAATTTGTAAAGTTTTACGTGAAGGTGGCCCAACAAGAGAGTATTTTCCATTTCCACGTGACTTAGAAAGGGCTCAGGAGGGTAAAGATGGGAAACATAAAAGACCTGTGAAAAAAAGGCAGATGGAACCTGCCGTTAGGGTGCTTGCAGTACGCCTCCGGGTCTGCTCCGGCCCTGCAGCACGGGGCTGCTCCCGTCACAGCTCCCGGGGGGGGGCTGGGGG
>NW_010237096.1:0-349 GCF_000690775.1 Eurypyga helias
TGAATCCAGCCAGTTTGCAGAGGTAAAGGCCATCCAGCTGGCTTTGGACGTTGCTAAACGAGAGAAATGGCCAGTGCTTTACCTCTACACTGCCTCATGGATGGTGGCAAATGCCCTGTGGGGGTGGTTACAGCAATGGAAACAGAGCAACTGGCAGTGCACAGGCAAACCCAGCTGGGGTCCCCCACTATGGCAAGGTATTGCTGCCCGGTTAGAGAACTTGGTCATCAAAGTGCATTATGTAGATGCCCACATACCGAAAATTTGAGCCACTGAATAATATCAACACAATCAGCAGGTGGATCAAGCTGCAAAGATTGCAGTGGCTCAGGTGGATCTGGACTGGCTA
>NW_010237096.1:660-13074 GCF_000690775.1 Eurypyga helias
CCTGTCTCCCATGCCACTGTCCAAAATACTATCCTGGGCCTTGAAAAGCAATTCCTGTGGTGACAGGGCATCCCAGAAAGGGTTGACTCAGACAATGGGACTCATTTCCCAAACAGCCTCATAGACACTTGGGCCAAAGAGCACGGCATTGAGTGGGTGTACCACATCCCCTACCAGGCACCAGCCCCTGAGAAGGTCAAACGGTGCAACGGACTGTTAAAGACCACCCTGAGAGCAATTGGGGGTGGAACTCTCAAGAACTGGAACACCCATTTAGCAAAAGCCACCTGGTTAGTCAACACTAGAGGATCTGCCAATTGGGCTGGCCCTGCCCAACCAAGACTTTTCCGTACTGTAGAAGGAGATAAAGTCCCTGTGGTGCACTTTAAAAACAGTCTGGGTTTTTAGTCTCCCCCTGCCATGGGCAAAGGCAAACCTACCCCTGGGATTGCTTTCGCTCAAGGGACCTGGGAGCACTTGGGGGGTAAAGAGAAGACGGGGAAGTGGGACATGTGCCTCAAGGGGATTTGATTTGGGGTGAAACTGGGCAGTAATTAAATTCCATGATGGACATTAATTGTGGCAACTAACCCCTGTTTTGAGTTTTGTGTTGCAGGAATCACTACAGCAGAAATCTGGCTTTCCTCGTGCACTGTAGGAGAGGAGGAGGTGAGTGAGCGACTGAGTGGTACTAAGTGCCAGATAAGGCTAAACCACGGCAAGTGCCCAGCTTAGAATGACAGAATTGTTAACTGAAGTCCAGGTTTAAGATCTGAAGCACTGGTAACTGCATCATACTGAAAAACATTGACTGGCCACTGGTATCTTAATATAAGTCCCTGAAGGGATGCAAGCAATATATTTATTCCACTGTCCAAACTGAGGGAAAAATGTCAAAGAGATCTTAGGGAATAATTGGTATCAGTAAGCATTTAGAAATAAATGTGCAATTTCACATCTTGTCACTGAAGTGCAAAAACCCCAAGCCTATTGTTTCAAAACTCAGTGAGTTGATATTAAGAATTTCATAGGGGGGTTGGAACTAGATGATCTTTAAGGTCCCTTCCAACCCTAACCATTCTATGATTCTATGATTCTATGATTCCTGATCGTGCACTAGAGGAGACACTAATGAAAGTCAGGATAAACTTCGCAGGACTTAATCCTTAGTGACTTCAGGTCATGGCTGGGACTATGAAGTTTTTCCTGTAGAGGCTACATGCTGGGAGGACGTTGTATAAATACAGATTTGCAAAGAAAGGAATATATTCCTTGGATGTCTAACCTGGGTGCTTTGTAGGTCAAAATGTTTATGGGTTACAATGTGGGAGAAAGTTAAAGCAGGTACCTACACTACACTGGGAAGGTTCTGATTCCTGGCAATTTGCTTATCTGGGTAGTACACACATCACTGTGCTGCCACAAGCTGATTGCATTCGTAACAGTCTGGATTTATGTCATTACAGGATGGAAGGTGAAGGAGACTTCACCGATGAAAATGGAGTGGAGTGACACTTTTCATGGCTCAGCAGCAGGGGTACTGAAGTAGAAGTTGAAAATGTAGCTGTTTGGCACAGAGAGGAGCACAGGTTAAAGGCAGCTCTCTGTACTCTGGGCTCAACAGCTGGGACCAGTTTTCAACAGACATTGATTTCTTCGTGTATTTATTTAAGATAACCCCTGAGAATGCATGTCAGTAGTAAATAAAATTAAGTTATTTTTCTTTTCAGGCTGATCAGCTGAAGTCTCTTAAGTGAAAACCTTAAAGAAATGAAGTTGGATAGGGTGAATTTATAAGTGGAGCAGTGGATGACTAGAATTATTTTTTTTTAACTTACCCTTGGAAAACCCCTGTTATCTACAAATTAAGCCTAATTTATGCTCAACTTCTGCAGCATTCACCAGAAAACAAACCTCACCATCCACACAATGCTCATATGATCAAGTTTACCCTAAGCCAGATGTTGCATAACAGGGTCAGGGCAGAGAGCAAGAGTAATTATTCCTCACAGGTCAAGCCCATAAACCCCAGGCTCTGGTAACCAGACTGCTCAAGGACAGACCTCTGCCATGCACCAAAGCTGCTTCTGTCTGGGAAGGGGACAGGGGAAAGTGATTGCTGCCACTGTCCCACCAGAAAGTCTAATGCAAAGAAAAACCTATTTTTATTTTTGTTTGCATTTGGTCATCAAGGGGCTCTGCACAATGAAGCTAGATACTCTGCTTTACAAAACAGACAAACTGCTTTCTAGTTTAGACACCACCACCACCCCCCACCCCTCAACATACCAGTGCTGTCAGGAAAAAATGTGTGTTGAGTCTTTGCTCGCCAGATATTAAATGGAGTTTTAGTAAATACCAGTCGTTGCCCCCATTTCCAGACACAATGTACGAATGCCTTCAAATACTCAGCTCATTTTGCTACGATATGCAAAAATCTTGGGCCCTGTGGCTTCTTAGCAGAATGAAAAAACAGCACATCGGCAGACTGAAACATACTGGGCCATCTGAAACAAAGCAGTGCATGACCATTTGGCAATATAATGCCTTTTGGCCCTTTTACTTAAAGCTGCCTGTAGAAAAATCTCTATTTGAAATGTTTTGTTCATAGATTCATGAAGCTAAATGTTTTTTGGGTTTTTTTTTTTTAAGAAATCTTCCCTGGCTTGAGCTGTTTGTTGAATTCATTGAATCTCTGACCCACCAAAAACAAACTCCTTCAGAATTATAATTTTATTTTGTTGTGTTTTGCTCTTGAAATAGCCAGCTTAAAAAAAAAAAAAAAAAAAAAGTGCCCTCTGTCCCTAGTCGACTTCAGAGGTTGCAGCACCTTCCACAGAGCTTCTGTGAACCTACAAGCCCGTCCTTTCAGCCCCTTTGCTAGGGCTCCACACCAGCACATTTCTCTGTGCTGCACAGCAGTCTTACTGATTTAGGCTGTGCAGTTTTACATTTCAGGTTTTCTGCCTGAAGGGTATATTTGAAGCAGATCTTTGTCTTTCAGGGAGAAATTAGTCTGCCTTTTTGTTACTGCTCTTCCTCCTTTATGTCTCCCTGCTCTTACCCTTTGGAGTAACTCACTGGACTGGCTCAAACCTTTTCCCTACTCCCTTGGCTTTGGGTTACCTGCATTCTCCTCATGCTTTCTTCATGCCCTTTGGTGCAAAAAGCCCTGCAGGATCTTAGTGAAGAAATGGAGCAGGCATGGAGGGCTGCTGCCTCCCATCCTCCTACCTCCCTCCAAGCCCTCATTTATTTATAGAATCATAGAATCATAGAATGGTTAAGGTTGGAAGGGACCTCAAAGATCATCTAGTTCCAACCCCCCTGCCATGGGCAGGGACACCTTCCACTAGACCAGGTTGCTCCAAGCCTCATCCAGCCTGGCCTTGGACACTTCCAGGGATGGGGCATCCACAGCTTCTCTGGGCAACCTGTGCCAGTGCCTCACCACCCTCTCTGTGAAGAATTTCTTCCTGATATCTAATCTACACCTCCCTGATTTCAATTTATACCCATTACCCCTTGTCCTATCACTACAGGCTCTTGTAAAAAGTCCTCTCCCAGCACCCTTGTAGGCCCCCTTCAGATACTGGAAAGCTGCAATGAGGTCTCCTTGGAGCCTCCTCTTCTCCAGGCTGAACAAGCCCAATTCTCGCAGCCTTTCGTCATAGGAGAGGTGCTCCAGCCCTCTGA
Organism: Eurypyga helias; assembly: GCF_000690775.1. Classification (NCBI taxonomy): domain Eukaryota; kingdom Metazoa; phylum Chordata; class Aves; order Eurypygiformes; family Eurypygidae; genus Eurypyga; species Eurypyga helias. Next base: position 4,357 of record NW_010237096.1, read on the forward strand.
TCATCTTCGTGGCCCTCCTCTGGAAATTCCTCTGGAATTTCTATTCAAAGGAAATTTTTCACGATCTAACAAGCAACAGAAAACAATACACAAGGGCTGGTGGCTGCTGCTCCCCTGCCCTGGCTGCTTTGGCAGCCTTGCTTTTGGCCCCTGAATGGAAGAAGGGGAGCCCTCTGGGCCCTGCCACCCCTAGCGAGGCCATGCACAGTAGGAGACGGAGGGGGTCAGAGAGAGCTGGGAGGAGCTGGTCCTGTCTCCCTGTCCCCAACTGCAAACTGCCCAGCTTGGGTGCCCCTTAAGAGCCTCTGAGCTTGGCAAAGTATCGGAGACCCCATCAGCACCCGGCTCTCACCACATGCCCCCTCTGCCTGTCACTTCCCAAGGCTTCTCACCTTCCCTCTGCAGCAGCGTACAATTCTAATTATAAAGGAAAAAAGTCGGTATCATCTTCTAAGTGCACAGTCCTGATTTTTGTATGGGGATGCAAGGATGTGACCTGAAGATTACATAATTAGACGGTATTTGTTATGCTTGCGTTTCAAATCGGTGATTAGCATGTGACAGTCCCATCCTGGGAAACGTCAAGCCACCATTGCTCTCCTCTCTCTCTCTCTCTCTCTCTCTCTCCTTTCTTGCACAGTGCTAATTTCCAGCTCTGGCAACCACCAGTGCTGAAGGATCTTCAACTAGCCTGGGGTAAGTTTAAAATGTACTCAGCATGGGATGAAGAGTGAGATTAATAATACCATTTTTCATATGATTGTAAAAAGCTGGAGCCGTAGCTATTTAATGTTGCATGTGCAGCACAACAAATAGTATTTAAAGTATTTTGCATCTTCACTGCCTATGGTTATTTCCAGCTGATTTCTTGTAAGATTGTATGGAGATCTAGCTTCGTAGTGTGCTCGAGACTCTAGTGAGGCTGCGTTTACAGTAAGGTCTCTAAAATACCACGTTAAAATGACCTTTTTTGCTCTTACCATTTAAGAGCTAAATTGAGGTATCATGCGTTTGAATGATAACAGCGTTAGAGTTAGCTGGAGACAAAGCACGAGAGTGATGAGAGTAAATCACTGATTTTTTTCTCTCCTTTAGAGGATTGGGGTTTGCTCTCCAAGTGGGATATTTAAAACAGCCAACAATCTCAGCCGGCAGGATTGAGACAGTCACCAAGAAGATCCCAAGCATTTATTTAGGAAAACTGTGGATGTTTAACAGCTGAAGCAGTGAAAGTGCATAGGGATTCCCCTGCGCTGTTACCTATGTCATGATTTCAGGAGCAGAATGGGACAGAAAGCCAAATAGCTGTTGTCCATCAGGGCTAGGCTGTAAATGCTTTACTGAACTTTGCCGGTTTGCATGCTGCTGCTCGGGGTATTTGGTCAGCCTTTTTAACAAGTTATCGTCTGCAGTGGTGATTATTCCTCCCCATTGTGCCATCCCATGCTCGGGGAGCACTAGAAGGGCGCAGGTGGTCACACAAAAGCAGAGCATGCTGCAGAACCTGCCTCCTTTTCTCCCCCCCCACACAGCTTCATGCGAGAATCCCACCCTTGCGCTGCCACAGTGGTACCTCGCTCTGGTCCCCAACCCTGTGCCTGGGGCAGAGCTAAAGAAGGCAACCCACTGGGACTTCCCTGTCCATCCACACCTCCTCCCCTGGGGATCTCACGGGACGTGGGTGCTGTCTCAGGCTCTGCTGAGCTCTCTGCTGCCTGCTCTCCTCTGATGGAGGGGGTCATGGGGCTGCAGTGCCAGCTGCCGTGCAAGACACCAGGGCGGTATTCTTTGCTGGACACAAGTGGCCAAAATCACGGCGAACATTAATGGCACAGGTGGCGGTGCTTTGGTTCTTGGGCTTGCCAGATTTGGCTTCTGGAAGGAAGACAGAGACAAAAGGGGAAAATACTTCCTTTTGCCACAGTAGAAGAATCTGGTGGTTTTAACACCCTGAATCTGTTCTCTGGCCTTTGCTCTGGAGATGTCATTCTGGCTTAATGAGAGCTGCCAGAGGGCACACAGTTTTTAATGCTCAGCTCTGAAGGAACAAGGATGTCTTTGCTGTTACTTGCCCCTAAAGAAGGGGGACCATGGGCTTAGGTTGCAGGCCACGACAGTCTACTGATGGCTTCATGTGACTGGGTGTTGAGCCTGACCAGTGGGGAGCTTGGCAGAGGAACAATAACATCTCCTTGTTGATGAGGAAACTACCCTGTGGTGGGCTGACATGACGAGTCAAACCTTGAATTTGCTGTGAGTGGAGACCTGATGGTGGTTTAGGAAAGCAACCTCATAGGAGGGTTTGCTCTTGCTGCTGATGTGCACATGCACTCATGAATGTGCATATGGGAAGGGGTTAAGGGTGTGGGGCTTGCTCAGTACTGAGAAAAAAAGGTGAAGGGGGAGATTCTAGTGCAAGGTGTCCCTGCCCATGGCAGGGGGGTTGGAACTAGATGATCTTTAAGGTCCCTTCCAACCCAAACCATTCTATGATTCTATGATTCCTTGGCAGCTTTTATCTGCCTCAGGGGGCTGTAAAGCAGATGGAGTCCAGATTCTTCCAAGAGGCGTACAGTGAAAGGCAATGAGCACAAAGTTGCCACAAAGGGAAACCCCAACGGGATGTAAGGACTGACTAGTGTTGCTCTGTATATTCGGCAGTTCAGAAAAACCAGGGACAGGCAGGCAGTGTCATATATTCACGGAGTCCAGCAGCGAGGCCTGAAGTAGCCAACGTAATGGATTAATTTAATGTAACAAATAACCGAGGAATGACTCGGGAAATTGCAGGCTGCAGCTAGAGGACACACTAAAGACAGTTAAAACAGGGAAGATTTTCAGGACCCACTTAACCAAGGTTAACCTACTTTGCAGTGTGGTCATATAGCAGAGTTCCTGCTGGTGCGTGGAGCAGGACGGGATGGTGGCATCCCTGGTGTCCCAGTTTCAAAGCCTCACTCCTGAGCTCTGCAGAGGACAGTGACTATGCTTAAACACTGCCCTTGCCTGCAGAAGTGTGATGTGGAAGCTCCTCAGTTAAATCTCAAAGTTATACAGGCATTGCTTAGAGTTCCTTCTAGAAGGAATAATTACTTCTGATACCAGTAACCCACAGTGGTTTTACAACCTGAGAGGTAAGATACAATGCCAAAGGGCTCCCTTCTAGCCCTGCGTGGCCCTGAGCTGAAAGCACATGAGAACAGAAGATAGGCAACGGGGCAATGACACATCCTCATACAAGCCCTTCTTCTTGTAGTATTACTTCTCTCACATTAAAAAACCATGCAGGTTATTTTTTTCCATATCAGACAAACCTCCTTCTTTGTACTGGACCCAAGATGTTCACCTGTAGCATGGCAGAGGGGGGAATGCCCTCCTGTGAGCTTCTCCTCTGAGGTGCATCGCCCCTCACGACACCTGCAGGTTTCCATGTGTTACAGTGGAGGATAGCCACAGATGCCCTTCATGTCACATCTCTCATTCTGACTGACCGTGTCTCACTGTCTGCGAGACCGATGGCACAACCCTGGTGAAATGCTGGGCGTGGGACCTGCCGAAGTGGGACCTGGGCAGAAACACAAGCATTTTGAGGTATCACATGTCTGGGAGGAACTGAATTACGCTTTAATTCTGGCTTTCCTTCACCTTGGACGCCTGGCATTGCAACCCGTTCACATATTGATCGCTCATGCATTCCAGTCCTCCGACACATTTAAAGCTGTGCAGCAGCATGGGTTAGAGATTCTCCTTGTTGCATGCTCCCACAGTAAATACTCTTGGTACTGGCAGGGTATGGTTACCCTGCCTTGCAAAGGCCAGAGGTATGAATGTCACATTGTCACTGGAGAATTAGGGATCCCCAGAATAATTCAACCAGTGGATAGTAAAATTTTTAAATCTTTAAGGCAGGCTATGCAGCTAGTGTACTTAATAGTATATTAATACAACTAATTCCATACTAACTGATGTTTGTTAATTATTACTAATAGTTAACAGCTATATACTGTTACATTGCTATAACTAGCATGGTAAAACATTCATAATATAAAAGCAGAATGGATAAAAATATGCTTGTGTTTTTGTTAAAAGAAAAAAAATGATGAATTTGAAGCAAAAAGCTGTTGCAATGTTTTCAGTGAAAATGTTGATCACATAAAAGGTTTATATTTCCTTCACATCTGTTTTGCCTTTCCTATTTGTTCCTTTTCCCCTAACATTGCAAAACCATTCTGAATTCTGAAACCAGATCTCAGTGTTAAACAAGCTGGTTCCCGTTCAACAGCCCAATAACAAAAGCCTCTGGAATTTGCTATGGCATTGACTAGTCTAAACTGAGAGCGAAGTTTAACAACCTTGCCACTAAACAAGCTGCTACTGAAGTCAAAAGTGTTTCACTCAGAGACCCATATTTAAGTACCTTCTCTTCAAAACTACTAGAGAGGACGTTTGGCTACTTTAAAAACAACTGCATATTTATATGTTTTGGAAACAAATAACATTCTTGCCTTTCTTTGGAATACTTATCAGAAACATAATTTTTTTTTTTCTGCTAAAGTGGGCTGGAGCACACAGCATAGGAGGAGAGGCTGGGGGAGCTGGGTTTGTTCAGCTTGGGGAAGGGAAGGCTGGGTGATCCCACAGCCACCTGCAACTACCTAACAGGGGTTAGATGCCAGTCAGTCAGGCTCTTCTCAAAGACACAATGAAAGGATAAATAACCATGGGCACAAGCTGCAACAAGGGAAACCTTGACTGGCCATAAGGAAAAAATTCTTCCCTGTGGGAGCAGTGAAGCCCTTGGACAGGCCCAGAAAGGTTGAGAAGTCTCCAGCCTGGGAGACACTCAGACCTTGTCTAGATGTGGCCATAAGCAATCTGATCTAGCCATGGGGTTAGCCCTGCCTTGAGTTAGGTAACTCCAGATGTCCCTGTCCACCTAACTCTCCCATGAGAGTAAGAGTCTTCAGAATAAAAAAGTAAATTTCTCACTATCAGCTGACAGAAAACGGATTTCATAAACTATTACATTTATCTCACTGTTACCAAACATCCACCTAGAAGATTTCCCAGCCTGTTTGTACAAATCCCACATCTAAAGCCCCTCCACCTTTGCTCAGGTTTTCCACATGTGCCACCAAAGGATCCTCTGTCCCAAGAAGATGGCAGATCCCCCTAGAAGAAGATCTCATAAGCAGCTCTTAACAAATAAAAAATTTATCCTTTCATTAATCTTCAATTTCAAGAAGATGCTAAATCTCAAGTTCCTCCAACACTGCTGGAAACCTTTCAGCCCACATCATGCATTCAGCAAGAGGCTGGCAGGGTGTGCTAATTCTTGTGCTGCTCACAGCCTGACCACAAGCGGCATCCCTCCCCACAGCTCACAAACGCTCAGCATCGTCCCCACCTCCGTGGCCTCGATGGTATCACCACCCTCCGCCCTTGGGAGTTCCACACTGGAAAGCTGTCACGTCTCCCAAGCTACCCTGCTGACTACAGCAAACGCAACTGCTCCTGCAGTGGTTTCCTAAAGCCACCCAGGGCTCCTTCATATTTTGCATCTCTCCCATCTACTTAATGCTGTGTGTCTTTATTTGTGCCTACTTCCCTGAAAACATCACTCCAGGCTTCTCTGAACCACCACAGCCCTCCTGGCAGGCCTGTGTCAGCAGAGCTCTGTGCCATACATAATTACACTGGCCCCTCCAACCCCATTAGCAAAGCTAATGATAATTCATGTCAGCCTTGGGTTTATCTGTGTCCAATAGGAATGGAGGTGGGAGATTATCCTAGACTCCTAAATCCCATCTAGTTTCCTAGTAAGGCTGGACAAAAGCAAACTTGAATTAAACCCTGGGGAGAGGAAGCATGGATGTGTGGCAGTGCCCGTGCTGGTAAGAGAAGTGTGAGCAGGTGCAATCCATTTTTCTGGGGCTCTGCCTGTGTCATTAATCAGACATTATCTTAAGCCTGTTCCAGACTGATGAGATTTCTCATAATTTACCTTCCTTTACCAAGGGAACGACCTGAGCACAGCATCATGCTCTGTTGGCCCTGGTTTCCAGAAAGGCTGCAGCTCTACACACTGAGGTGCCTTGCAGCACTCCTGTGCCTCCAAAAGTCAGGGAGACAATTGTACAAGTACCGCCAAAAGTGCTGGCAGGATTGTGCAGCAGCATCGTGAAGGCTGTGGCCCAAACATGAGCTTGGAGGACATTTTGGGTGATCAGTTATATAGGGAAAAGCTGGTTCTTTCATGCAGAGCACCTGTGCAAGATGCTCATGTGCCATTCGAAACACATCTCATTTTGCTTCTGTGTTCGTAAAAGAAGCATCTTGCTGAGTAAAGAGTTTCTGTTGGATTACATAGTACTCTTAATCACCCATCCATGTCAGCACAAACGGCCTTGGGCTGGGAGGGAAGTGTTTGTACCAGTGCCCGCTCTGTTGCGGAGGCACTGTGAACCAAAACAAACCTTTAGAATGCCTCATTCCCTCTCAAATCCCTCCTCCTCCCTCTGTTTTCTGAACTTTGAGCATCTCTGCTCAATAAATCCTTTCTGCATCTTTCCACACTCAGGGTTCAGGCCAGCTGACCCATCGCAGGGCTCACATGTGGGCAGCTCTAAGCCATGGGATGTTCCCAGTGACCAGCCAGAACCCTCCAGAGTGAGGACACGAGTCCCTGCGAGGACGCACGCCCCATAGCAGCCATGGACTCAAACAAACAAGAAGGTAAAGCATCCTCTTATTTCACTTCTTGCTAGTATGAAAGACAGCAAGGAAGAACCCTGTTCTCACATAAGCTGCCTGTTGTCAACCACCAGCCAGCCCCTGAGAGCACCTCTTAGCCACGGCAGCTGTGGGCAAATGTTCCCTTCTTTCAGTTTCATAGAAATATCTGGGGTTTGAAGGTTTTACCTCGTTTTAGAAACACCTCTCTCTCCCCTCTAGAAAATGGCATATGTAATGTCCAACGTGGGAAGTCATTTCCCCCTCTTGCCTTGGACCCACCTCTCTCTTGGGATGTAGAGAGATTTCTTCCATCTTCCATGAAGGCACTGGGATGAGGACCTGCTTCTCTCCCCCACATGCCTTATTGCAAGGAGCTCTTATTCATGTCAGTGCCACAACCCAGACTTCTGCACCAGCCTCAATCTTGCACGCACCAAGATGTACCCAGGCCAGACTGTCTGCATGCAACCAGTCCTGCTACAGTCAGCAGCGCTTCTGGACAGTCTGCAGAGCTCAGGGGTTTCAGGTCCAGGGTTTTAATGGTTAATGGCTTTAGATGTTGTTCTTATAGAGGGATGCGGGGCTGGTGGTACTTGCTTTCCACCCCAACCCCTTGCACCACTGTGCTCTGCCTTGCCACCTAAGAGGTGACTGTGTCCATATGCTCAGGAACTCTTGAAACTGAGGAGTAAGGGGAGCAGCTTTAGGAGTGCCTGTAACTGTCAGCTCAGGAGACAGCCTGGCCCACCTCCTTTCCCTTTTAAAAGATGCTTGGTGGTGCCAAAATTCATTCATGGCATAGGTAACAGAAGAGTTAATTTCTCTATTATTATTATTCTAATTTGACTAAATTAGGTCTGTATACCTAGGCCCCTGCACTGCAGCAGGCTGGGAAGGAAATTAACTCAGGGATTTTTTCCAATTAATTGATATGCCCCCACGGGCTGCATATGTTCACTGCAGAAACTGGGAGATAACCACAAAGCCCCTTGCTTCCCACAGTGCAAGTGTGAGGAGCCTCCTCTGCTCCAGCTCTTTGCAGTGACTTTACAGAAATGATTTGGGTTTTGACTGGATACAGGCAGCAAGTGCTTCTGCTCGTGCTCATGAAAAATGTGGGAGGTAAAATCACAGTAGGTGGGCTGCTCTTTCCTCTTGTGGTCTTGCTCAGGAGAAGTTCCTTGCTTTGAGCATGCCCAAGGACATTACAGACTGATCCGTATCCAAAACCAAATGAAAGATCCCTACAGACTTCTGTGGGGCTTGGGTCAAGCCCTCTATGTTATATATCAGATTGAAAAACGCCCAAAGAAAATGTGAGGAGACACCTTGGCTCTTCCTCGCTGTGCCAGGCTTCTACCTGACACCTCTAGCCCTTCACAAAGCTCAGCATTCAATATGTCCACCACTTCGCAAAAACAGCATCTCCCTGCCCTCCCCGTATCCGGTTTGTATTGTGCTGTTAATTAAGAAACATGTCCTCTTGCTCTTTTCAGGTCAGTCATTACCACCCCATAGTAAGAGTCCAGCAACAACATTTACATCAGAACAGACACGTACCTCAGTTTTCTTGGTTCACGAGCATCACAGTACACACCAGCTGCCTTCTCAAGTCTCAACTCCAGGCATCATGAGAAAGTTTCATCATTCTCTTCAATCCCAAAAGTCAGTTTCTAGTTCATGGGGTTGCAGAGAAAAAAAAAAATTAAAAAAAGACCCAAAAGGGGCAAAGCTGAAAACAAAAACCACCTGTCACTTAAAAGATGAAATTCAGGGTTTGGTGTGGGCTGGCCAATGAACTTTGACCCCAGACAGCTGGCAGTTTGGGGTCATGGTTACTTCTCCCAATCAGCCTGTTGCCCCTTACTTTTCCCAGGAGTAACCTCGTAGGATATTTCCCCAGAAGGCCAGTGTCTGCCCTGCTACCCAACCCCATGGCTGTGAGACAAGCCAGCATGGGGGGTGTCGTGGTTTAACCCCGGC
>NW_010237097.1:0-6006 GCF_000690775.1 Eurypyga helias
CCCGCCCTGACATAACCCTTGTGCATCCTCGTACAGCCCGAAGAGGGGCCGGACTGCGAGGCGCTCGTTTGGTCTCCCGCACTCATGTCAGTATGAGAGGCGTCAGGCTGCGGTGCGCGGACGTAAAACCTAACAGATAGGAAAGTCACCCTGTGAACGAAGACAAAAACTGACCTACGTAACCTAAGGAAACCAGGTGAGAACAGCAGAACAGCTCTTGCAAGAAAATGTCTATTTTTGGAGGGTCTAAACTTTAACGAACATACCCTATGAAGTTGGCCGGTGAAGTTCAATCCCCAGGAGGAAATCATTTGTTACCTCATCTCTTCCAGAACAGGCCACGGTTGCATTTACGCTGGCCGCGGCAAGGTGCAACATTCACCACCGCTCACCTGGAAGTTAAAGCAAAACTGGAAAAGCACGTGGTGCTAAGTTCTCTGAGTAACTTCACCAACAGAGACCACTGCTTTAGAAAACAGGGACTGAAGCAGCTCTGCCCTGGGAGATTGAAGCACAGGAAAGGAGGAGCAAGCATGGTACTGTTGCATCCCTTCCTGCTCAGGAATGAAACCTCGCTAAAGGGTGAAACCGTGCTAAGTTACATCTTCTCTGCAGATACCAGAACTGCAAAATGCCAGTGGAGTTACAGCTCAGGCACTTGAGCTAGGATTCCTACAAAAGCAAAAGGAACACAGCACCAATTTAGTGAAAGGAAATGTAAGTTTCAGTAGCATGGGGTAATAACGACTTCGTATGCCAGCAACTGTAATCCATTTTTACCAGTGTACAAATTATGTGTGAGGCATTGGCCTCTTCAGGTTTTAAAACAAGAAGTAGTGTACTTTTCCTTCCTTTAGCATACAACATAAAATCCCACGTAAAGTGAACAGAACGGTTAAAAAAAAAAAAAAAAAAAAGCCCACAAACACACACCCCTACATCTGTGGAAGAAGACAACTGTTCCCTTCCCTACCTCAGGTCTTATGATCCTGACTCACTCCGTGCCTATCAAGCCTGTTGCGTTTCTTTACAAATCACATGTGCTGTGTACTTTACTACTCAGCCCCTCCTTCAGAGCTCCTAGCAGGAACACCCTGTCACCCTAATGAAAAGCTGGTCAACATCATCATCTTCTTCACTATTTGCTTTCGGTTTTCTGCATAGCATGCACATGCTACAACTACTGCATCAGTTATATGTCACAGCTACTTCTCACAAATGAACTAACAAAACCACATGCAGAGAACCAGTCAGGCACAAGAACTCTAAAAAACTTTTTTTTTTAATTCCCATAGATAGAACTTTTTTTTTTCCTGCAAGTAGAGCATTATCTTGATTAGGAACAGCTTGTTGAAGATATCGTAAGTCAGCAGCCAAATTTCCTGAAGAAAATTCAGTTTCCACACCCCAGTCTAGTCATTAAAAGCTTATGCAGATCTCAGACCTAAGAGCAGACATGTTTTCTCTCTCCTGCTCACCAAGTCTTCCAAGTAGTCTGTACACTTTGTCTTAAAGTTACCTGTTTGGAAAAAAAAAAGGGAATGAATTTGAACTAAGCCTTTCCTGTCTACATAATTAAAGATAATAATCCTGAAGGGTTTCTGGTTTCACACTGTGCTGGTTTTAGTTGGTACACGCATTCTACCAAGTGAGCTTGCTGATGAAGCTTTCCTGACAAGTCACGGAGCCCACATGTCTTTGGGAGCAAAACTATTATTCAGGAGAGCCAAAGATCTCCTTAGCAGAACCAACACACCTGACTCAACGCTGTCAGGGGATGGGCCTCATTCCTGCAACTCCCTAGCACAGATACCCTTGGCTCCTCACCCCCATCTCAGCTGCTGCATTTAGTCGCCTCTTCTGCAATCCCAGCTGCAGCAGTAATTGTGCGTGTGCCTTTGCCTCTGTGACACTGCTGGAACCGGGCTCTGACACAAGTCCTCCGTAGGACTGCGCACAGGGAAGTCGCAGCACACGCCTGCTCATGCTAGGCAGCAGCTTCTACCTTCCAAGATACCAACTCTGCCAACCGAGTGAAAAAACCCCAACTAAGGGAGGAACAAGCTCCCTTTGGAATTGAGGACAACTTCAAATACCAATGGAAGTTATTACAGAGATGGAAGGGTAGAAAGCAGAGTGGGCTACCAAAACCCGCTGGAGTTGTAGGATGAAAGCACCACGCTGCTACTACATTTATTTTAGTCTCTAAATTATTAAACTATGAATGCAATTATGGAAACTGTTTATATCTTTCACTTTTGTTCACAAATTTTTGCCCTATCTGTATTAGCTTCTTAAATTACAGACTTCTACTCTCTTGTCAAACTTAACAAGGAAAAAAGAGCTGATCGGGAGTAACTGCATTATAAATACCATAGAAAAGAGTTAAAATGAGGGAGCTTTGTGAAGAGGTTAACGCTTTCTCATGAGAGAACAGGTAGTAAGAAAGTGGAAGGACACAATGTAAGCCTTTCTACTCTTTGCCTAGCTTTTATTAAATAGTACATACAAACTTCTTTTGTGCTTCCTGTAGAGAAAAATTTTCCTCTATTTGTCTCAAAAAAGAAACCCAACCCTCCCAAAGAACCCAAAACAATGGCTTAAAAAAAAAAAAAACACAAACAGGAATACCCCAAAAATTAAATAGCGAGTTTCATGTAGCTTTATTTCATAAAATTTCCTCTCCCCAAAAGAACACGGAGGTAACGTTTGTTCCATCTATATCAATTAAGCGCAGCAAATTAGAAGTCAAAATGTTTGCTAATTAAAGAGTCTACCTGTGGCACAAAGGGGGCGGCAGAACAGCTCCAGCAACTCCTGCAGAGGCAGACGGGGGCGTTATAGCCGCAGCTTTGCCCATCCGCTATGGGGTTACTGCCCCCACAGCACAGCTAGCAGAAGGTACTGTGCACTTGTGCCTCAACTACTCAACTGTAAAGTGCCCCATTTCAGCATAAACTGCTGATGAAGATGAACTAAAGCTAAGCTACCAGACCTTACAGTGGCAGGAATGAAGTACAGGCACGTGTGCACTTCTGCTGACGCAGCTGTGAGTGAAGAACCAGAAAAGCTGACTCCCTGTGCCATTCCAGCAGCAGCCACATCAAGGTTGGGCTGTGCTCCTGCCTGCCCGGTAATCATCAGTTGTAAGAGCTAAGAACCCGAATTACAGCTTTCGTCCCACAGCAGGTTTTCCATGTGTAAGTTATCGCAAGTGAAGCCTCTACAGACAAGCATAGAATAAAAATGGAATACTGTCCAAAAACTTTTCTTTTTTAATTTGAAAAGGAGAAACAAAAAGAAATTATATAGAATAGAAATCTGCAATTCCCGGTAATCATCAGTTGTAAGAGCTAAGAACCCGAATTACAGCTTTCGTCCCACAGCAGGTTTTCCATGTGTAAGTTATCGCAAGTGAAGCCTCTACAGACAAGCATAGAATAAAAATGGAATACTGTCCAAAAACTTTTCTTTTTTAATTTGAAAAGGAGAAACAAAAAGAAATTATATAGAATAGAAATCTGCAATTATAACTGAAACACAGTGATCTTAGAGTACCTCTTGGCCACAGGGACCAACCGGGACGGGAAAGCCCATCATCAAATCACTTAATGGGAGGCAGTTCTAAACAGACGCTGGGAACGGAACTAGCCCAGCGCTGCGTACTCCCATCAAAGCCTCTTTCAAGTAAAGTCAGCAGTGCCTGCACCCTCTAGGAGGCAATGCCATCTTCTCACAGAAGAGCGCTAACTTCTCGATGGCAGATGTTACGCGTGCAGGGAGAAGAGTTCTGCTGAAATGTCTCCTTAACATCTGCTTAACGTGAGTAGTCAAGCACTTGGGGAGGAGCACTGCAGGAGTGGGTTCGGTGATGTTTGGTTTGGTTTGTTTTAAATTAAATCATGCAACATATGGAAGGTAGGGGCAAATTATTCTTCCAGGCATCCACCACATTGCCGGCAATGAGATGCGCCACAACAGCAAGTGTTAGCTCTACACAGCTGTTACCTATAGGTCAATGGCATTTAAAATAGAAAATCTTCCTTACACAGTGTTATGAATAAAATTGCACTTGATTTTGTTAAAAACTCGTATCACTGTAACTTTTCCAAATATTTCCTTCCTGGCATCTCAATTTTCTTCATTACAGGAGCTTCTCTCTACAAACCTCTCGTTCGTGCTGGACACACGACATACAACAGCAATACGCCATGACCTACCAGGAAACGGGTCTGTTGTTTCTTCAGTGCTTCCTTCTATCCGTACCCCCCCTCCCCCCCAAAAAGGTACAGGCAGTTCCCCTTTAAGTGTCAATTGTAACATTGAAATATGAACTCCTCAAGCAGACAGTAGGAATTTTAGTTTCACAGATTAAATATTTGAAAAGTTACAGAAGGTGCTGGAATAGTACACATTTAAATTGCTTAAAAATCCAAACTTGCAGCAACTTCGTAAATTCAAATTTCCAAAAGGTTTATAATGTCCTCATGAACCTCTTCCACAGCAAGACGCCCTCATGACAATAAAGCATCTATCTTCCAGGGTCGAGATCAAGAAACAAATCAGCAGGATGAACTTGCTTCACCAACCAACTTAAAAAGAGGCGTCTCCACTTCCAACAGCAAAAAGCGACTCCTTCATTCCATTTTGGACCTTTCGAAGTGTGTAATCATTCTCTCCTGGAAAATAAAATACCCAATGATGTCATTTCCCCCAGCAGGTTTACATTATTCAGAAATAAGGTGGGAAGCTTTGCACATTCACAACAAATACACGCCTGTATGCATTGTAAGTCAGGCATCCAATTTAGGCAGCAGATAGACCATTTCTTGTGGAATACATATTTAGAATACAACCAAGAAGTTGTATCATGGTTGTCCCTGCTATCCTTCCCCACCTCGTACTATTTTACTGCTGCACTGGCAAAATCAGAGTCCAGTTCTACTAAGCCAAGTCTTTAACAGCTGACTCATGACTCCTTTGGCATGTCAGAAGACTGAAGTGAACTGAAGATTTGTTTACTGACCTCATCTGAATCCAGAAGAGCTGGAAGAGCACTGAGGGGAGGAAAAAAAAAAAGTTAAGAGAATCAAAGCATGTTACTGACAACTATTTTCAACCTTACATTTCACCTTAAGCTTTTTAAGACAAAGGAGAGAAATAATGAAGATAGACTTTTCAATTAAACAGACAAATTAGAGAAAGACACACACAAGAGGAAGAGCCCAAAGGACTATCCTCAATGACCTTCACAGTTTTAAAATTCTTTTTTTCCAAGCTTCCTTCTACCAACTGAGCAATTTCCAAGCTGCCATGAAATAAGCAGCATCATTCATATGGGAACACTGCTGAACTATACTGAAGACATTTAAGATATGGGACCATATTGTAAAAAGACATCCCAGAAATCAAACAAAATTACAGTGGTACCACTGCTGTTTCTGCTACAACAGACCTTCCCTCTATCTATTGGGGTCTCACCTCTTCACAACCCTGATCAACATACTTTCAAGAACAGAAAATCCTGCAAAGTGCCCTTTCCTAGCTTGTAACAAACTAGTCCTTGTTTTCTTAAGGAATCCTACCAATCTTGGGGGGACAGGGGAAAAAAAGGTACTAGAACTGGGAAAAACAAATTCAATTGAGAAAAAGCGCTTTTTCATACTCTTAAAGCTTCATGTGATTGTCTTCAACTTCAAGTAGAGTTTTGTACTTTAATCTAGAGCCTCTGCTAAAATTACCTGTTCAGATTTGTGAACATAATTAACCTGCGAACTGATTTTCTATGAATAAAGATACAGACACTGACATTTTTAGGATGTAAAGGTTATTAAAATGAGAATAGATATTGACTGCCTACATAGCTGACTATATTGCCAGAAGCATAAAAATGACCAGCCATTCAAAATAAAACTGGGAACTAAATTACATCATTCAGTAGTTTACATTCAGCAAGATACTCAAAAGACTTTTCAAAGCACTGTCATGGTTTAACTCTGGCGAGCA
>NW_010237098.1:0-838 GCF_000690775.1 Eurypyga helias
TCTTTCCAACCTCAACCATTCTCTGTGATTCTGCGCTTTTAAGTTTAAATAATAATAAAATACAAGTATTAGGCTTCACGTTTTCCTTGACATTGCAATAGAAATATTTGGAATATATCTATTTATATATGTATATTCTTGTTCCCCATGTTTCGTTCCTTTTAGACCTCTTCTGTTGGGAAAAGTAACAATCTAAAAAGGCACTGCGCATTTCCATTCCTCACTCAAGTAATGCTGCCCTTCAGAATGCCAACGTGTAGCTTATCTTATGTCAGCAGTTACACAAAAGGAACGATCAAGCTGAAAGTCATTGCAGGACATTATTGCAGCATCAAGTGAAGAGTGCTGTAGACATTTCTAAAACTGAGGCCTAGTGTACTTTTCTGATTTTATGTACATGTGTGTATATATATACACTTACAGAAATACAAATATGTATGCATTTACTTCCCTTTCAGGTGAAATGTGATCATTACTGGCCTTTTACGGAAGATCCTATTGCATACGGGGACATCACAGTGGAGATGTTGTCCGAGGAGGAACACACAGACTGGGTTTATAGGAATTTCAGAATTAGCTACGTAAGTGAAACATTTTGCATGGCCCTGCTAAAAGAGTGGGAATAATCTCGATCCAGCCGTTTCTTTAACTTTTGCCCCTTTCTGGCATTCAGTAGAAAACACCAAAGAAGAAGATTGGTGGCCTTACTCTCATTCCACACAGGCAAATGGCTAAATCACAAAACTTTCCTCTAAAATTGTCATCTCTGTGAATTTCTCAGCAAAGTGTGAGGCTGAAACAAAAGTAGTACCAGAGTTCTGGAGGTTTCTTAGTGACA
>NW_010237099.1:0-492 GCF_000690775.1 Eurypyga helias
GGGGCGGGGGGGTGAAGTTTTGGGTGGGAGAAGAGGAATTTTGGGTGGTAGGATAACATTGGAGGGTTGTGGGACAAAGTTTCCGTCGGAAAAGGTCAGATTTGGGGTAAAATCTGAGGTAAAAGGGGACCGTTTGGGGATGGAGAAATGAAATTTGAGGTAGAGGAGGGCAAATTTGGGGTGTTGGGGTGAAATGTGAGGTAAAAGTGGACAATTTTGGGATGAAAAACTGAAATTTGAGGTAGAAGGGCAATTTTCGGGTGTTGGGGTAAAATCTGAGGTAAAAATGGAGAATTTTTGGGTGACAAAATGAAATTTGAGGTAGAAGAGGGCAATTGTGGGGTGTTGGGGTGGAACATAATGTAAAAATGGACAATTTTGGGAGGAAAAAGTGAAATTTGACATAATGTAAGACAATTTTGGGAGGAAAAAGTGAAATTTGAGGTAGAAGGGCAATTCTGGGGTCCTGGGGTGAAACGTGAGGTAAAAATG
>NW_010237100.1:0-249 GCF_000690775.1 Eurypyga helias
CAGCCAAACGCCCCCCCCCCCCCCCAGCCCCTCCCTGCCCCCAGCTCTGAGCGCAGCCAGCTCCCAAGCACCCACGGCACCGGGACACGGTTGGGACAGGGGTGGCACAGCAGCTCAGGCACCACGGGGGCAGCTGGGATCAACAGCTTGGCCAGCAGATCCCCCCTTTCCCCCAGGAACCTGCCCCCCCTTGGCTCACGTCAAGTTTGTAGGGCATTGACTCGAAGAAGATGGACGTTGCCGAGATTC
>NW_010237100.1:407-655 GCF_000690775.1 Eurypyga helias
GAAAAGGTGGAGTGTGCCGAGATTCTCTGGACGTCCGACATGTAGCCGTGCGTGAGGCTGCGGGGGAAGGCAGAGGCGCAGGGTGAGGCCGGGTACCCCCGGAGGCAGCAGGCTCCGGGCTCCCCCACCCTGCTACGTACTGGCCCCCATCGGGCAGGTCCAGCCCCATCAGGCGGTCGTGGGGCTGCAGCAGGGCCGTGTAGGCTGCGAAGTTGGCGGGAGACCCCGAATAGGGCTGCACGTTGACC
>NW_010237101.1:0-1157 GCF_000690775.1 Eurypyga helias
GAGGCCTGAGGCTCCCCGGGCCCAGCAGCCACACACCCCAGCCCCGCACAAGACTCCCCACGTTCCCAAGGCTGTTCCTCAGCCGAGTGTCACCCGCGATGCCAGCAGGCAGAGGGCAGGCGAGGAGCTGGCTAACGTCCCTATTCCCACCCATCCCGGTGGGGCAGGAGGTCAGTCACTGGGGCAGGTTCCACAAAAGACACGGAGGTTTGAACAATCCCGCATTCAAAAGGACTTTTTGTCTGGGAACAACAGCAGCTGCTTTTCTTTTTTTTTTTTTTTCTCAAATAAAAGAATCGCTGCAGGCACAGGATTTTTGCCTCAAAGCGTCCTATTTCCTTACTTCAAGGAGATGAACTTGAGTGCCCATAGGGAACAGAGAAGTTCCAAGGACAGCCAAGAGACTAATAAAAAGGCAGTATTCTGAGCTTTAAAATGGGACACGAGAGGAGAAGACTCTTAAAATAACTGATAATGGGACGAAGCAAGTTTTAATCGCTTCTATTCCGTGCAGTATCTTTTAAATACTGCAATACCAAGGGTTTGGGGTTGGGTTTTTCCTTTGCTTGATGCCACAGCATTTGTGTTAAAGCTGCAACACACGGATGGGGCCTGTGGTCCCTGCTTTTCCACGAACACAGCCCGGCAACGCGGATGTGTGAGGCCCGGAGTCAAGATGACAAATACCGGGGCAGAAAAAGGGGTATGGTCTCCTCCCGCCTGATGGGTGCTCTCCCCGTGAAGGGCTGGGCCTGCTCTGCCGACATGGGCCAGCGATAAACAAGGATCTGAAAAGGGAAAAAGCTGCTCGATGTGAGCCCAGGCTGGAGCCCTTGCCACGCCAGCGCAGGCACGCTCGCACCCGTCGGCGCTGAACCTCGTCACGGCTCTCGCCGTGGGTGGGGTGGTTTGGTGTTTAACTCCCTGCTCCTCGTACCGGTGAGCAAGGCCTCTGCAACAACCAGCGCTTCGACGGGGGCGAGGAGCTCAGCCAGGTTTGACCACCCCTCGGCTGCTCAGGGAAGACCCAGGAAAGCTTCAGGTCACATTTCGGTTCTAAACTCTGGAGAAAGCACAAAAGCTTCAAACGAGTGAATTCTACCCAAACCATTCCCTGCTGTCTGCATCGTCTGCTGGCAAAATTCACGAAATAAGGA
>NW_010237101.1:1192-8384 GCF_000690775.1 Eurypyga helias
TAATAATGTAAAAAACGAAGGGGACAGTTTTAGCTACACAGAAGCACCTCCCCGGGCAGCAGCGGGGTGGCAGGCACTGGGCACTCCCTGCTCTGCACTGGGTCTGCGCCCACCCTGCAGCGGCCCGTGGCCACCCGCAGCCCATGCCGCAGGTTGGGAGCTCCGGGTGGAAGCCCATTCCTCTCTCCCGCGGGATGCGTGCCGCTGGGCGGAATTCACGCTTTCTGCAGGATTTGAAACTCACAGCATTCAGAGCGTTTCCTCGATGCTCAAAGGCACTTGGTGAATCCACAGGCAGCCAGGCTGAAAGCAATGCGGTGGCAGAGGGCAGCGTATCCCAAGGAACATCCTTCACTCTCCGGAAAACAACAAAAAAACAGAAAGAAAAGGGGAAAAAGGAGGCCCTTTGTGCATCAGAGAGATCATTCCGGATCGGGACTGTTGCAGCGGTGCCCCGCCGCAGCTCTAAAACACCATCTCCCCCATTGATCGCCAAGTTGCACCACCTTAGGGCTTGAAATTAATTCAGCGTGCAACCGGGGAGTAATTTGCTCGGATCCTGCCAGTGTGCACCAGAGTGGAGAGCTGCAAGGTCAACCAGCGGTCAGACACTGCTCCAGCCCTAAAAATAACCAGCCTCGCTCTCTGCCTTTGCACAGCTCAGCGCTACCAGCCAGGAGAGGCTTGATTTCTCCTCTCTTCCCCCCGCTGCCCCCTCACTGTTGCCAGGAGAGATGTGGGGGTGCCAAGCAGCCGTGCTGAGATGCTGCTGTGGGAGATCTATGGGCTACGATGGAAAAGCAATTTGGCTCTTCTTGACGTTCATTTGACACCTCTGCCGTAACCTCCTGACCTGGCAAAAACCGGGATGAGCTGCCGGAACCGCCCCAGCTGCCTGGCTGGAGGCAGCGCAGCCCATTTCTGCAACCGCCTGCACCGAGAAGCTCCCGGTTTTCCAGAAATGACTCCGCCGACAGGTAGATGGACAGAGCTGGCTTCCACCAACCCTGCTGCCAGGCGGCATTGCTCGGGCACCAGCTGTAACACACTGCTAGCTTGAACTTCACCCTTGCCCACGGAAATTTGAAACCTTTCCCTGTGAAAGGGCAGTCTAAGCACAAAGACATGCGGTCTCCTGGCGGTATTTTTCCTACAAACTGGTCAAAAATACTTTCCTCTCAAAAAACAATCCCGGTGTTCATTGTGCAGGCTTTCCCACAAGGTTAAGTGACACCCCAGCGTGCAAGAGCACTGCTCTGGGGCTGGCGGGGGCCCTTCCTCCCCGGCACTGCAGTCTCTCCCAGGAGGGGAGTGCGGATCTGCCTTGCCCTGACCTGTCAGGACCTGCCGAAAGACCTGGGAGGGCAAGCCCTGGCGAAAGCAGCTCGGGTGAGGTGGCAGGGCTGGGGCTGCAGCAGGACCCCCTCCCCATCCTGTGCCTGCCAGCTGAGAGAGGGAAGAGGTCAGGATGCAAAAGAGGCCATTTGGACAGGGAAGAGGAACCAACAGGAAGCGATGACTTTTCCCAAGAGCAGCACATCCTGACAGCGCAGCAAATCCGCGTCCTCCGCGATGAACTCACCCACCTCGGCCCTGGGTTCATTCTCGGCTGCTGCGCTGCGCCTGGTGCCTGTTAGAAGGAACACGGGCACTCGTGACATCTGCTGTAGAGTCAGCAGCACCCAAACCCACAGAAGCCTGGAATGGTTTGGGTTGGGAGTCACCTCAAAGCCCCCCCAGTGCCACCCCCTGCCATGGGCAGGGACACCTTCCACTAGACCAGGTTGCTCCAAGCCTCATCCAGCCTGGCCTTGGACACTCCCAGGGATGGGGCATCCACAGCTTCTCTGGGAACCTGTCCCAGTGCCTCCCCATCCTCTGCGGGAAGAATTCCTTCCTGATGTCCCATCTCCATCTCCCTATTTCCTTTTAAACCCATTACCCCTTGTCCTGTCACTCCCTGCCCTTTTCCTCCAGCTTTCTTGTCCCCCCCCAGGCACTGGAAGGGGCTCTGAGGTCTCCCTGGAGCTTCCCTTCTCCAGGCTGAACAGACCCTTTGGGAAATGCACCCCCAGAGAGGATTGTAGCCCAGGCACGGGGACCTGGACTGGACATCACAGTCCTTCCTCTGCACAACATTCCAGTGTCGGGCTGGGACCAACGCGGACACCCAGCTCCTTCACGGAGCCGGAATTTACCCCACTGCCTCCATCTCTGCTCTCATCTGCTTCCTCCTCTCCTCGTCGATGGGACCCTTTGGGAAATGCACCCCCAGAGAGGATTGTAGCCCAGGCACGGGGACCTGGACTGGACATCACAGTCCTTCCTCTGCACAACATTCCAGTGTCGGGCTGGGACCAACGCGGACACCCAGCTCCTTCACGGAGCCGGAATTTACCCCACTGCCTCCATCTCTGCTCTCATCTGCTTCCTCCTCTCCTCGTCGATGGGGTGGAGGCAGAAGGTGACAATGGCAATGAGCAGCAGGCTTATCGGGACCGGGGCCATGAGAAGCTGCAGGGTGAGGGTGACGGCGGGGTTGGACGCGCAGTCTCCAGCTCGGTAACCTGCAAAACTAAAAGAGGAGGGTTTTCCTTCCCTCAGCCCCACCGGCTCACTGCGGGAAGGCCAGCGGGCACCTACGTCGCTCTCCCCTAGGGTCAGACACCCAGTTTTGGGGAATTCCGACTCCTGGCTGCGCCTCTTGCTTCCACTAGATGTTGGGATGGCAAATTTGGATTCCCCTGTGACTCATTCCAGCGTCTCCTGTCAGACACTCTGGAAGCAGCAGTACGAAGGGCCCGTGCTGGGCTGGTGAGGCAGGGGAGGAGGTTGTGTTTGGGGCTTACTGTAAGCTCAGTGTCGATATCCCCACGGCAAGGCCACCCGCAAACTTGTTGAAGAAGACGTAAAACGAGTAGAAGAGAGGCTCCAGGTTGAGGCAGCTGGGGTTCCTCAGCATGAAGTCATCCACTGCATCCGGCAGCATTGACCTGGGGACAGACAGTCTCACGGACACGGCCGTGACACCCACGCCAGCACTGGCTGAATTCAGCTGTGGCGGCTCCAAGGCCTTTCCGAGCAGCAGAGAGAGACAGAAACACCCGCAGAACCCCACTGTGGAGCGCATTTGGTGCCTGTCCTCTGCCCTAGGGCAGACAGGGCAGAGAGCATCCTACGGGTGCAGCAGCCACAGCGGGAAAAGAGGAGAGAAGCAGCACCTTGTGCAATGACTGGGGTCCTGCTGCAGAGCCCCAGCACAGACTGGATCTGCATCACATCCACTTCCCCTCCCACTCCCACCTCCTCCTCTGCAGTCCAGAAGCTGCTGTATCGAACAAATGAGCAGCCCTGGCACCCCACGGATGGTGCTTTCACCAAAACCTTTCCCTCCTCTCCGCCTGAGAAGTGGCTCGGAGGTGCCTCTGCTCACCACGGCAAAAGGTAGAGCACAGCCATGCTGCAGCCGGCCATGATCACCAGGAAGATGAAAGCCAGGAAGTTGTGCATCACCTGGGTGATGGCTACCAGGGCCGGGATGATCAGCTGCAGCGGGAGAGAAACAAAAGCACAATGGGCCTTTTTTCTGCTGCTCACAGGCAGCAGAACTGCCCCAGCCACGGCCACGCTGCCCCGCACGTTTCAAACAGAAAACCGCTCCTCTCCCCTGCGCAGGGCGGCGTGGAGGCCCTGCCACTGGCAGCAAAACCTTCCTCGTGGGTAAAAAGGATGGCCATGGAGGGCAACAGAACCGAGCAGTTAGCTGGGAAGCTGAATCTGCTATGGCTGCACCCAAATATGCCTGAGGAATGAAGCTGGAGAGAGACCCTCAGCAGGATCAGAGGACCTAATTCTGAACAAAAGCCAGACGGGGTTTCCGCGCTGACCCGCAGACCAGGCAGCAGCCGGATGTGTCTGATGAGCCGGCTGTATCCCAGCCACTGCCGAGCGCAGCGCACAGCCCTTCCTCCCCTCCCCGCGCCCTGCAGCGAGCTGGACGGCAGATCCGGGAGCAGGACAGGGGCCGCGGGGTCTGCGTGTGCACGTGAGGCTGGTGCAGTGCTGCAGAACCTGCTCACCCGCTGCTCACCACATCTGCAGCCATGAGGGCTCAGAGCCCGAGCCCTTGGTTGGGTGATGCTGCAAAAAAAACATTTCCCAGCCATCCCAGGGACAGTCCCTCGGCCTCCCTGCACCTTACGGCAAAGCTCTGCAAAGCCGTGGCCACGGATGCCAGGCGCGAGGAAGTGCATCAGCCTGGTCACCAGGACACGGTGCTCAGGACCACCCTCAGGTGCCAGCCAGCTCTCCTCTCCAGGCACCACGAGAGCTGGGGACACGGCTGTCCCCTCGCCGGGCTTCTCAGTCCGCAGCTACAACCATGGGCAAACTCACCGCCAGGCCCAGGGACGCTGCTGTTTTCTTTCCAAATCTCCCCAAAAACCACTGCCAAAAGGGAATACAGAGGGAAGCAGTGACCTGAGGAGAGAACCAAAGGGGAGCCTCAGCAGTGCCCCCCAGTCTCTCTCTGGGTGACGTCCTTGCTGACGGGCAGAAGCAGCAGCACATGACTCCACGAGGCCGAGCTGCCCACGCTCGAGGGCTGGGGTAACCCAGGGATCAACCCCTCCATCAGGAAGGGCTGCCTGGGGCTCACTTACCAACATGATAAGCACTAAATGCTGGAACTTCCCGGCCAGCCCTGCGGCATGAGTACAGAAGAAGGCAAAGACGCCCTGAGTGATCTGGGAAAGCAATGCGGACACGTTCATGGCTGGCATCCCAAATTCACTGGCTAGATAACTTGCCCAGACATCTCATCCCCCAAGTTCTGCTCCTACCACAGCAGGTCTCACACCTGGAAGGCCAGGGAGGCGAAGAGAAAGCCACACAGCAGCTGGGTGTAGGGTTTGTGTCTCACGATGATCCTCAGGCAGCTGGCAAAGGGCAGCTCAACCTTCCCCAGCGGGCTGAGGGGCCCTGGGGGGAGACAGAGCAACGCTGGCACTGGAGCTGCCAGAACAAACCCCATGGGGGTGGGAGGCATGGAATTGTGCCGCGGCATCTGGGGTGAGCAGACATAATAGCCGTGGGGTGAGCTGCGGGCAGGATTTTGCCTCTCCACCCTGCGTAGCTCTGCAGGCTGCGTGTTGGCGAGACCCGCTCAGGGTACGCGGTGAGCTCCCAGGCCCACAGTGTCTCCCAGCCAGCCTCAGCCTTCCTTCCTCCGAAGCATCGCCCCTCTCTGCCGGAGCAAGACGCTGCCAGCACAAACCAAGGGGGGTGTCAGCATCCGTATGTGTGAACCCCACGCACCATCCCGCACGTAGGTGCCCAGCTCCCTCTGCCTCACACCTTCCTCTGCAACCCCATCCTCACCGTCCTCTGCCACCGGGCACCCGCCAAACGGCATCTAAAAGGACCTTACCAGGCTGCTCCCTGACTCCAAAGATGAGAATCAGACAGGACAGGCAGTAGATTGAGCCCAGGACCAGGGATGCAAACACGTACGCCCTACGCTGGAAAACGAGAGACGGTGCACAGTGCCACAGCGGGTACCACGCAGAGGGCTGGCAGCACAGCCAGCGGCACCTGCCCCACAGCTTCCGGGAGGAGCGGAGGGACAGCCAGGACAGCCTCACCGTGTTCTCCAGAGAGGCCGTGAGGCTGTGGCTGCTGGTGTTGGGCAGGGTCTCGTTTGACATGTAACAGCCATTCATCATGCGGGCATGGTAACTGCCCACAATCTGTCCCTGGATTCCCGACCCGAGGAGCGTGCTGAACACCTCCATCCCCATTCCTGTCGGGATGACCGGGAGAGAAACCTCAGTCCCACTCCCTGGCTGAAGGGACACATCCCTCAGGATAAGAGACCAGCTTTGGGGATGTAATTGGAGGCACCAACAACCAGAGCTGTCCCAGAAGAGACCTGCTATTCCTATGTGCTCTGACTTTTTCCCTTGGCTCCCACAGGAAATGCTGTAATGTTTGGACCCAATAAATCCATGTCCTGAGCCCCCTAGGGATGATATGGATCTAAGGAATGTCTCTGCAGGTCAGTTCTTTGTAGAAGATGGTTTCAGCCCTGCTTTATCCCGTCCCCTCTGCAGCCTGTTCACAGCCAGAGGAATTTCTTCGCCTCTCCTCCGGGAAGGATCTCCCAGGAAGGCAGCCTTCCGGGGGCTGTAGGAGCACGGACACTTACTGTAGGCAGTGGCTGAGTCACGGTCTTTCTGGGTTCCTCCGAGGAACATTGTCAGGGAAGAGTACGGCACGTGGTAGCACTAGGGAGAGCACAGTTCAGACACAGCTCCGGCTGCTGCTTCCCGCTTTGCTGGTCACGACCCTCCTTGTCCCTCCTCACAGCAGCCTTCTGTGTCACCCCTGCACCCAAGTGCCTTTTCACCCTCCCGTGACCTGCTCTGCTCCCACAAACGGTGATGGAGAAGTTCACATCAGCCGAATCCCCAGTGTTAAAACGCACCCCTCCATCTCACCACCCCTGTGGGCATGGTCTGCACCATCCTGCATCCCTCCCTGCTTCCCAAACTCCGCTCCGCGTTGTGGGAGAGGCTGGGACTCCCCAGCTGACGGCGTCGCCATCCCCTGGGGTACAGGGTGATGTGTAAGAACAGTCAGCCCCAGGCACCACGTTCCTTACAGTCATGCAAGTCTGGAAGAAGCTGTAGGTGAACAGGTACCACAGGAATTTCAGGGAGGCGGGGGTGGCATCCGAGAGGGTGGACCACAGCATGCAGTAGCAGAGCACCCCGAACGGCATGGAGCATGCGATCCTGGGGAGGAAGCGAAGCTGGTCAGATGTGACCCTCAGGTAAGGGGATCACACCCCTCATTGCACAAGCGGAGCCACGGCCTCTTCCCTGGCTTCCAAACCACAGCCCAGCTACCGGGAGGGCAACATCTGCTTTGCCCACGTCAGTGTCCATCAGTCAGGCTGGGGGGGGCCTAAACACAAACGCTGCGAGAAAAAGGAGATGTCCAACATCTCTTACTCTCTTGCCTAACCCCGTCAGGTCCTTGCCCTGTGGCAGAACGGCAGGGACAGCGCTCACCCTCTACGTGCACGGTCTGCCCGTGGCTGGAGGAGAGCTGCAGGGACAGGTAACTGCTGTGCCCTGCGTGCCACCACACGGGGCTCTCGGAGCAGCCAACCCCACGGCCTCGAACATGT
>NW_010237101.1:8930-15712 GCF_000690775.1 Eurypyga helias
CCTGCCCCCGGGGCAGAGGGGCTCCAGCCTTCAGAGCATCTCTGTGGCCCCCCCTGGACGCCCTCCAACAGTCTCATTAAGCCCCCAGTGAGAAATCCCAGCCACCTCCTTGTGCAGCACTGCAGGAATTTGAGCCCAGCAGAGACCATCCTGAGGTTCCGGCCGAGACACTCACCATGGCACCAGCTTGCCATATTTTCTCCTTGGACTCTTGCTGACCAGGAAGCCAAGAGCAGGGTCAGTGACCGCATCCCAGGCTCTTCCCAGGAAAATGATCAAAGAGGCATGGAATGGCTCCAGCTGGGGGAGGGTGGGAAGGGAACCACAGCTCGAAAGGGAAGTCCTGGCAAAAAGCTGCACGCAGTCAGCACAATGCCGCTTGCCCAGCGTCTCATCTGCATCCCCCCGAGACCACTCCAAGCCTTGAACTGGCCCAGCAGCATCCCCTGCGCGCCCGGCAGCGTTTACATCACACGATTTTGGTCCGGTTTGAATCCCTAAGTCTGACAAGCATTTCCAAGGGGTTTGCCTACCCATCAGACTCTACCCCCGCCCCAGTCTGCTGAGCTTACTCCAAGTGCCTCTGCCAATGACCCCATCTCATGCCGCCGCTCACCTGCACGACATCCAACAGGAAGATTTGGAGGAAAAATCCAAGGGCGTTGCCTGTCATCTGGTAGGGAATGCCACCAACAGCGTAGCAAACCTTTCTGCAGAGCGGCAGTCCTGGCTTCTCCTGCAGCTGAGACACCAGGGAACAAACCCACCTGAGCCAGTATCTGAAGGGGCTACAAGGGTACTGGGAGAGGACTTTTTACAAGAGCCTGTAGTGATAGGACAAGGGGTAAAAATTGAAAGGTACAAATTGAAATCAGGGAGGTTTAGATTAGATATCAGGAAGAAATTCTTCACAGAGAGGGTGGGGAGGCACTGGAACAGGTTGCCCAGAGAAGCTGTGGATGCCCCATCCCTGGATGTCTTCAAGGCCAGGCTGGATGAGGCTTTGAGCAACCTGGTCTAGTGGAAGGTGTCCCTGGGCTTCTCATGTCACCAGGGCCACATCCCTGGTGTTGCACCCGGATTCTCCTCGGGGGCATGTTTGCACGGGATCACGGGTTGCTAACGTAATGATACACCTATCTGACACCAGACAGAGCGCTGTCTG
This sequence comes from Eurypyga helias, assembly GCF_000690775.1. Lineage (NCBI taxonomy): Eukaryota > Metazoa > Chordata > Aves > Eurypygiformes > Eurypygidae > Eurypyga > Eurypyga helias. Next base: position 10,096 of record NW_010237101.1, read on the forward strand.
CAGGGCTGCTCCAGCGCTGTCCTTTCCTATCCCATTGAGCCACAGGCCAGTGGTTCAAGTTCTTTAATACGGAAAGACACGAAACACATCACGCTTAAAGCGACTGTCACGGAGGCAGTCCGAGGGGAGACTGCAAAGGCCAGAGCCCAGGGGGTTCCTATAGATCCACAGGGAAAGCACAAGGAACGTTTCAGCTCGCAGGAAAAGGGCTGATGGCAAAGCCTCTATTTTATTTGGATGTGGTCAGCTTTAGTAAATACCGTACCAAGCCTCAAGGATCTGGCAAGTTCCCAGAGGCAACCTACAGCACTGACATCTTCCCAGACCCTAAATGAACTGGCTGTCTAGCGTGACACACCTCTGCCTCACACGAGATGCAGAACACAGGGTGAGAGCCCAGAGAAAGCAGACAGCCCACCCGGGCTCGCCTTTCCACTTGGCCGAAGCGGCTCGTGGCTACGAGCACGCCCTGGCTAGCGATCCCGTTGGACAGGGTGGGCCGTGGTGGGCTCGCAGTGCGGGCGCCTTGGAGACCAGGGGCTGACCTCAGCACAGGCTGCCTTGGATGAAGGTCGGGGCTAACGCGCTTGCCAGCATCTCGGGTTCCTGGTCTGCACCCCGTTTCGGATTTCCCCATCAGGGAGCGCATCGCAGAGTGCGGCGGGTGCGTTGCTGTCCCGCACCCAAAGTGTACACAGCCCTTTCTGGAAAGATCTTTAGGCTGTCCTGCTTGTGCAAGGCAGACGGCCATCCCCTGGTCCAGATGTGGCTATAAAAGGCTGCGAGCTCCTCCAGCAAGAGCTCTGCAGAGAGTGAGGAGGGATGGACACTTGGCACGGGACAGCTCTGCAAGAGGCTGGGCTGAGGGACAGACCACAGGGTCACATCGATAGCTGGAAAATGGGGAAATCATGTCTGGGATTGCTTCAATTTCCCACTTGCCCTTATCGCTTGTGGGGTTCAGGGGCAAACCCTGCCTGTTTAGGCTGGAGACAGCTGCTTGTGCCGCTAACACCAGTCGAGCTGACAGCCACCCTGGAGGGATGGCAGACCTTCATTGTAACGGTGCTGGGGAGCAGCTTCGGAAATCACAGGCACAATCCCAAAAAGCAACGTTCCAGAAGGCACCGAGCATGTTCCCCTCACGCAACGATTAGCAATAACTCCTCCACAGCCCACGCCATGGAAAAAGCACCGCCGCTGCCGTGCCCACCAGGCTGGAGGGCCCAGCGTCCTCCCACACGCCCAGGGAGCAGAGCGCCTGCTTTCCCCACGCCAGGTAACCACAGGCATCGCTCAGCTCCTGGTCCTGGCTGACTTTCTGCCTGTCACAGCACACAGCGAGAAGCAGGTTCCTTGTATTCCCAATTGCAGGCCAACCCCACCCCGCAGGGATGGCAGGAGCATTAGGCTTGAGCTACCACCGAGGAGCACTTAACTCATACCACATCGTGTTTCCACAGCGGTTCTGTTTTTAAAATTACAAAGGCATATTTGTCTCGGCCATAGGGTTTTGTGGCGGCTTTTGTTCTCTTTATGCTCTCGGCAGGTAGGACAGCGCTCTGCACGTCTCTGCCCGACAACAACGAGACGCAGAGCTTTGCTTTAACAACGTGTTCTCGAGCCTGAGTCACAAACACATCGCAACACCCCCACAGCCCGCGGCTGCTCCAGCCGGGGCGGGGCTGCTCGAGCCGGGGCGGCTCCGCGTGGGTGTGCGCGCTCGCAAGAGGTAGCGCGCACGTGGGAAACCGATCCCTGCGTGTGAGAAAGAAGCACCCTGGGACACCGGTCTTACCTCTCTGCAGACCGCTCTTGGCGGGGGGAGAGCTCCTTCTTGGGTTAAGCGGTGCAGCTCAGCATCTCCGTGAGCACCTGGGAGCATGACTGCGCACACGACCGGGTCTTTCAGCGGCACGTGGCGGGGAAGCAGGAGCTTCCTCACCCGGAGTGAGGAAGAAGTTGTTTCATAGGTCAGAGGGCAACGCAGCCGCAGATCGGAGTTAGATGGAGATTTGACGTGAAGATACAACATCTGTGGGGCCCCAGGGGGAGCTGATGGAGGGGAAATGACCATCCCCGAGGGAGGAGCGTGGCCAGACCCTGCCCATGGAGGCAGGAAACCTGGCAAGGCTCAGAGCAGCACGCACTAGGGCAGGAGCTCCCAGGCTCTCAGCAGTGAAGCGGAGCCCAGCACTTGCTCCCCATCCCAGGGCTGCAGCCACACTTATTTTAGGGATGCAGAGAAGTCCTTTGAGCACCAGAGCACCGCAGGAACACGCTCAAGCCACCCAGGACTTCTGCAACCACCAGCTGCCGGCGTGCGAAACCCAGAGCGGGCAACCGAAGTGGCTGGAGCAGCCAGGGAGAGGGCAGCAGGAACAGGCAGGTTCTTGACCTGGGTCACTCCCCAGCAAAGCCCCTCTCTCCCAGGGCAGTCCAGGAGCCCAGCTCTGGCTCCTTATTCGGGGCTGTGGAAACCCCCTGCCCCTAGGCTTTGCCCTCTCCTTGATAGGTGCAAGGTGTTGGCATGGGCCAGGACAGTGTCACTTAGAGCCGGAGGCGTGGGATGCATTTTCCTTTCTCTATTCAATGAGATCTGCAATTATCGACCTCTTTCAGCATCTGAGCTCCCAAGAGATCTCCCACAGCAATGCAGATTTAGCCTGGTGACAGGAAAAGTGCTTTTCTTAGTCCCTTTCAGAGACCCTCCGCAGCCCCGTAGAGCCCAGCAGTCTTGGTATCGCAAACCAGAAGTGACTCCTACGTGAACAGCGGTAGGAGCCCGGTTACTCAGCGCTGGCTGTGTGGGAGCAGCCGAGTTCCCAAGGCAGCGGTGCTCACAGCACGCAGCCTGCTGCTACGAGCACTTGGCAAAGCAAAGGCAGAGGGAGAAATGGGCTTCAGGGGACAGAAGGCACACAGCAAAGGCCAGCAGGAAAGGCATTACATTGCCACTCTGCCTGCTAATCATGTTTGGCACATCTAGACTCATCAGGCAGCTCTTTAAAACCAGGCTTCTCCACCTAGATCAAGCTCAAACCTCCAAAGCTGAATTTCGAGGCAGCAGCTAGAAGAACACAGGCAAAACCCTCTCCCTGCTCTCCTCCCAGGCTACCAAGAGCCACTGGGAGCCTTAAACCTGTGTTAGTGCCTCTGCACCATTGCCGAGGGGTTCGCAGGCACCCATTCTGCAAGGATCATCTTGAAGAAATGCATCCTCCTCGCCTCAGCCTTGCCTTGTCCAGTGGGAGTTAATCTGAAACCCCTGAATTTCGCAGGCTGAGTCAGAACTTGGTTAATAAGCCACAGTACAACTGAGTCAGCGGCATCTCTCTTCACTTCTGTTTTACTGACATCCCAAATAACAAATATCACTCACGCTGGACTGCAGCCAGCGCAGTGAGAGCCAAATCCCTGTCTCCCACCAGCATATCTGAGGATACATCTCTATAAGAAAGCAAAATACATCTCTTCCCACCCAAGAGGAAAGGGGAAAACTCAAAAGGAAATGCAAAACCTTGATTTTTCTTTTCTCTTTCCTAGGCCATTTTGTACCCACTCATCACACACAATTCCATTTGGATAGACACAAGGTACCTTTGGAAATTGTACTCGGCACTCAAACCTCTGGCTTTCAGTGCTCATTTACTCTGCAGGTGCAAATAGCTGCGCTTTCTGCTCACGTACCAGAAAGCCAACACACGACCAACTGTTACCTCCCGGAGGTGCTGTGTAGCTCTCGCTCCCTGGCTGGCTCAGCTCACGATTATCTTCATCACGGGAAAGCTTTATTTCTGCTCAGAGCCTCCCCGCAGCCTTTGCTCGCCTTGCTCGGTGCCTCGCAGAAGGCAGCATCACCCGTCGGGTCTAGGCAGGATGTCACGACTGCTGGCGCAGCACGGGGGGCTCTCAGCCCGCCTCTGCTCAGAGCAGGGTTCAGCAAATGCAATGAAAAGCACCGATCTCGCTGCTAGTCACTGCTCTGCGCCAGGCTACTTGCTGCAACGAGCTTTCTAATACCGCCCCGTGCCGAGGCCCGAAGTCCAAGCAGCTCGCTGTACACCCCCAGGGTCCGGGGCAGAAGGACGATGCCTCTGCCCTCGCTACGCTGATCTTTTGCTGTCAGCCGCTCAGAAAGCAGCTTTGAAAGAACAGGGAAATAGCTCAGCAGTGCCGCAGCTACACCCGATCTTCCGTTGCTCCGATACTCAGGGAAGAGGCTCGGAGAAGCCAAAGCTCCGCGGTTTTAGAACAAGGTCATGTTGGAGTTTACGTGCTGCGAAGGAAAGGTCCCTTCCCCAGAAGCCCCTTCTCCACTGCGAAAGCATGAGATCTTGTCTCTCAAGGCAGCCCAGGGCCCAGGAATGCGTGATACAAACAGCTCCGACCCAAGCCGAGCTGGCTGAACAGATTTTCTCAGGGTACTATGACCTCGAGGCGGGCTGCTCAGCCCCACTGAGTGAAAAAAAAAAGGTCTAAAGCCAGCAAATGGGAATTTTTTGGCACAGAAGCGAGTGGCAGCATTTGGAGACATTCCACTAGCAAGGTTTCTGAAGGTCTACCCCTCCTTGACTCCCGTTTCTTGGTGGAAGGGGAACCGTGACTTCCACCAAGAAGGATGAGAATGGAGGGGAAGGGCTGTCACCACCGTAGGTCCCGCAACACCAATAAAGAGTTAACAAAGAGTCACAAAAGGTACCTGAGTAAATAAGAACATCTGGAATGTATTCAGGAACTCCCAGCGCTGGGACAGACAGGCTCAGTGCAGACAAGATAGAACAGCAAATAAGATAAGCCTTTAGGAATGCAGTAAATAAGTCAGAAAATGATAAATTAGTAAATCAAGAGGTGCTTGACACAGGAGCTGGTCAACTGCCAGACGTGGGGGCCTGTTGCATAATTACTATTGTACTACTCTCTGCAGAAGCGTGTAATTGGGAAACGTGGGTCTCGTGTGGAAAAAGCTCTGCTAACAGGTATCTAGAAAGGATTTGGCTCCCTGTTTCCATGGAGCACTGCGCGATCCCTGCCGACAGCCCGATCCCCTGGCCAGCTGCCGCAACGAGCTGCGGTTCCTCGGTTTGGACAGCGCGTTCACTGACTGGTTCCATCAGCGTAGGAGCCCAGTGAGCGCTCTGGCAGCAGCCAACATCTGGATGTCCCCGAGCAGCCTGCAGTGACGCTCCCCGAGCTCCCAGAGCCCCTCACCACCGCCAGGCCTGCTGTGTACATGCCCGTGAATTATTTACCAGCGCAAGGCAGAGGCTTGCAGCTGAACTCTCTACAGACATCAACCACCATTAGGCTTTTGGCCTTCCTAAAGCAAAACTGCCCGAAACACACCGTGAAAGCTGGCAGCACTATCTCACCTCGCTGACAGGGACAGGTGAGGAGACCCAGCTCTGTGCGATGCAGCAGTGAGCGTGTGTGAGTGGCGAGTGCCCCTCATGCCAGGCACAGCACTGATGTGAACCTTCAGTGCCACCGTGCCGAAGGGCAGGTACAAAGTGCACAGCTCGGAGAAGTCTGGTCTGAGAGGCTGAAAAGCTTTTTCATCCGGGATAGAATCCCAGGATGGTTTGGGTGGAAGGGACCACAAAGCCCACTCAGTCCC
>NW_010237102.1:0-221 GCF_000690775.1 Eurypyga helias
GCGGGGCGGTGAACTCCCGGGCCGCTGCCGCCCCCCTGCCGCTGCCGCTGCCGCTCTTCCCCCTCCCTCGCCCTCTGGGCCTGCTTCGCTGCCGGGCAGCGCGAGGGGGGTGTGTTGTCAGAACCCGGCTTTTCCTTACCGGATCGGCATCTCTAGGGAATAGAACGGATTCTTGAGAGCGAAGTCTGAGTAGATCTCATAGATCTTGCGGAGAAGGGAGT
>NW_010237103.1:0-434 GCF_000690775.1 Eurypyga helias
CTTTCACTATGGATCAAAACTGCAGACTTATGGCCTGACTCTCTAGCTGTTCATACTCCTAAAATACCTGTTCCAAAACTGAGTATTCCCTAGACCCTGGCACCAATCAGCCCCCGTGAGTCAGGAAAACAACCAGAGCCTATGCTCTGCAGCATTGCATATCTAACTGACCTACCTTCAGATTAAGTTATCTCAGGTCATTATAAACTTCTTCTGAGTTTTCCCAAGTTGATGTTGCTGTATCTGTATTTACTCTTGGAAACTATTGGTCAGCTTTACCAAAACTCATAATAAATCACCTACAATTCAAAAGTGTAAAATCTCTGTTATATCTAAATTTTTTATTATTAGCCATGGTTAATTAGCCTGCTAACAGCCGTAGAAAGATACAAGAATTTGCACTATACTTATTTATAACATCCCTAAAATGTAGA
>NW_010237104.1:0-1334 GCF_000690775.1 Eurypyga helias
GACTCTGTGAGACTTGCCCGGCCTCGGGCTTCCGCCGGCGTTTCCGTTCTGCTGAAACCCACCCGGTATGGTTCCACCTTACCTCCCGCTTCGTGGTGTTTGCGTCGCATCCGGGCTGCAGCCTGGGTTTGGTGGTGAGGATGAGACCCAGGATTAACCCCGGGGGTTAATTAACAGTGTGCTACGTTGGTCTGGCGCTTTCTGGGCCTTAAACTTCTCTTCCATGAGAAGACCCCGTTGGCTTTAAACGGAAAGAGGGAGATGGGGCATCAGGAAGGAATTCTTCCCACAGAGGGTGGGAGCACTGGGACAGGTTCCCAGAGAAGCTGTGGATGCCCCATCCCTGGGAGAGTCCAAGGCCAGGCTGGATGAGGCTTGGAGCAACCTGGGCTATGGAAGGGGTCCCTGCCCATGGCAGGGGGGGGGACTGGGTGGGCTTTGAGGTCTCTTCCCACCCAAACCATCCCATGAGTCTGTGAATTGCCTTCAGTGCAGGCTTGAGGATACTGAGGAGCTGTTGGCAGCAGAACAGCCGGGGTTGGTTCTTAAGGAGTTTAACTGAAAAGTTTTGTGACGGGTTGAATCCTCACCCCAAACCCTCCAGTTATTTTACCTAGTTGTTCTGTTGCCTCCACAAACACCAAGCTCAAAATATTAAAATGGAGCTTCTGAATGTTTTTTTGATTGGGACTGAAAGGAGGATGGAGTAAACTTGAGCAACTTGGCGATTAGTACCCCAGCAGCGCCTACGGAGGAAGGCAGCCCTGCTCCAGCGTGTCTTGGCACGCCCCAGCATTGCTTAATTCTCCTCTTTTGGGCGAGCAAGGGCGGTGCCAGCTCTGCTCCCCTTCTGCCACATCATCCTCAGTTTGTTGATCCAGCTTAGTATGGGCCAATGATGTGGGAAGATGTCCTGTCCCTCCGCCGAGGGTCCTTCTCCTGGGGTTATTAATGGGAGCTGTGACTTGGGACATTCCTCGTTAGCGGAGAGCAGAGCTGTCTGAAATGGGCAAGTGGGATACAGCCCCGTGTCCAGTCGTGCTGTCAAGAAAATCTGTTGGAAAGAAAAGCTCCTTCCTTTCTCTTCTGCCCCGACTGGCAAATTTCGACGGAGCAAGATGGAATGGTGGTGGAGGGCGTAGCACACAGGGGTTGTTCTCAGCTGCTTCGTTGCTGAGTTTTTTGAAATTTTGGGTGGGATTTTCTGACTCTGTTCCTGCAAGGGCTGAAGCTGTTCTGACTTCTTTTCCATGAGTAGTGTCTCATGTGCCGTACTGGCTGACTGCGCCTTCAAGGGTAATGCCTTGTGGTGGCTGGAGAGCAGCCCTGAGGAG
>NW_010237105.1:0-235 GCF_000690775.1 Eurypyga helias
GCCTTTTTTAGGGCTCCCCTGGTTTTTCCATCTCCATTTCGTTGTGTTTTCGTTGCCGGGGGTGGGGGGTGAAGGTTTCCCAACTCGCCGGGGTGCCTCCCCCCCTGCACGGGATGCCTTTGCCTTGCAGGGGCGGGTTCAGCGGAGGCGAAGCCCCGTGCTTTTCAGAACAAGACCCCCAAAACCAAACCAATAAAACAACCTCGAAAACGAAATAAACGGGGAAAAAAAATTA
>NW_010237106.1:0-6950 GCF_000690775.1 Eurypyga helias
GCTTGAATATTTCTTTGCTTATGGCTCTGGCCGTGGTCAGAGACACTATGGCCGTTTTCCACGCTCAAAGCTGATTTATAGTCATTGTTATATAACTACCTGCTTGAGGGCTAAACCAGATTATGCCTTTCTCAGTCCTAATTTCCAAATAAATATGCAATGTGGTCATCTAACAAGAAGCCCTAACTTCCCTTTTTTTAAGTGGTCATAGTCATTTGAATGGGAGTAAGATTGTATGGTGAACTTTTGTTAATTTATTTTTGTGTTGGTGGCAAATGCAGTAAATTGACCATATGCCCTGTATTTACCTGCAAAAATTATTATTATTGTGTATGTTGAAAAGGACATCCGCTGAATAATTTTTGGAAGTGTATGTTGATTGCCCATTAAGAAAAGGCAAGAATTTTCCGGTACACATTAATCTAACATTTGCCATCTAATCCTATTAACACAAATTAATTACATACAGTTGTCCAGGAAGGCACAGTGAGAGCGTGCTGAATCTAATAAAGCCTTCCAATACTTTACTGCTGTGTACTATGTTGCATTTTTACTGCTGTGTACTATGTTGCATTTTTGCAGGAATGTGTCTGGTGTTAAAGAAACCTAGTACTGCAAATACCATTTTAGAAACAGTTCCCTTCATGACTAAGGCTCTGCTATGATTGGGTGCCTATTTAGTGGACAAAGAATTTGGAAGTCAGTATGGATCCTTTCTTTCTCTTTAACATCTACCTCCATTTATCCACATAGTTTTATGACCTGACCCAATATACCTTCAACAGTGTCTTTCTAAATGTTGAATCTACTTCTGGTTAGACACACTATTTATCTGCAACAGCAACTAAGCAGCAAACATTCATTTAAGAAATACTGTACAGAGATTTTTCCAGTATATAACTAGAAAGAGAACCATGGGTGATTCAAAAGAGCATGTTGCAACATATCTTTTCTTACTCTTTGGCTAAAGTTTAGTTGCCTCAAATCTCATGTGGTGCAACTATACAACTTCATAAAAGTATAAACTTTTATACTTTACAACTATATTTATACCAGATGTCATATCTTGAATGTGAACAACAAAATCCTAATACATTTCTGGGACAGAATGGAAAGTGTGAAGAGAATTGATTGGATAGACTGAAAAAGTCCATAAAAAATTATCTGTATTGAGCCTCACATGCAAGAAGGTTGTTTCTGGATGAACAAGGGAATGTTACAGTCTTGCAAGTGCCATGTCAGTTTGGTTTGACCCTTTTCTCTAAAGATAGAAACTGTGAAATTGAGTATCATCAATACAGTTCTGTGACAAAACCCCAGAAGATCAGTAAGGTCAGTTCCTGAGAGATTTCAAACAACAGTCCTTTGGAGTTTTTTTTCAGGACAGCTTTCAATTTCGCAATCGTATCTTACCTCACAAAAAAAAAGACAAAAGAAAAAACATGTCTGAAAGGGGCAATCAATGTGAAGAAATAGAGGAATTTCAGAAAGGGTTGGAAGAAAAATACCTGAGTTTCTACAATGTCAGCAAATTAAAATTGATTAAATTTTTTTTGTTACCAAACGTTACCTTTAATTCTGGCACCTGTGAGCATTGCTTTTATTGCCCTACTTGAAGGTACAATGCACAAGACATTCCTATGAGGAGTTTAACAATATTCAGGAAAGAAAACAGGGACAGCCATCTAATGAATTCCTAAAGCAAAGCCATGTTGTTTCATCTTGCACAGGAGACCTCAAGTCCTAACCGTATATCCATGGCCAGGAATTGTCACAACTCCCATTAGTAGTGTGTTGAGAAATAAACAAATATTTTTAGTTCTTCTTCTCTTGCCTGTCTTCAGGTAACACAGCCTAAAAGCCACATTTTTTGCCACTGGCGATGACATCCTGCCCCAAAATGTGGTAACAGTCCTCATATAAACTGAACCACAGGCAAACTGATGTGGCCTCTAACCATTCAGCAAAAAGGAGACAATTCAGTTTAAAAGAGAAGCCTTTACTGAACAAACCATGTCCCTGGGCATCTTAGTTGAAGATAAAGAATTAACTAAGCCTTTGGCACTCAGACTGGGCATAATAATTGTAGTCATATTCTCTGGTGAAAAACTGAGCCACTCTAAATTAAACAGCATCAAGGCCAAATTATTCAGAGCCAGGAAGAGTAAATACAAATCAGGAACCTGATTTCTTCTTTTTCTCACATCACACTTTTCCTTTCTGTGATCTGTTTAACCAGTAGCCTAAAGAGAATATTTAAATGTTACTATTTCAGAAATATAATCCTCCTCTTATCCTAATAATGTTCAATAGAGATTAAATGTTCAAACTGTGAACAAGAACATTTTAAAGGAACCTAAGGTAGACAAACAAACTACTCGTTCCACCAATCACAATCTCTCACTGTTCTTCTCACCAGTTCTTGGAGAGGATAAATTATATACTTCTCAGGCTCATAAATTCTTCCATTTTTAAAAAACAGTAAAAATATTCATTAGAATATAGAAAAAAGTATTTTTTCTTCAATAGGAACTAACTGTAGAAAATATTATCTAAGTCATTTAACCTCCTTTGTATTAAATTCCTTTAAAAGATTCCATGTATGTCAAGCAACCCTTAACATATTGAATATTCTTCATATGTTACACTTACTTAATACTACTTCATATTTAACCTTAAGTCACAGGTCATCCTAGACATGTTATTTAATTGATTTTTCTTGCCTCTGTAGCAATATTGGTTTATTCAGTTTTTGTCAGATCTCAGCAAAATGGGAATTTCTTGGATAACAGCCTGGCCTGTAGCATACACTGTAGTGAGAGAGAGACTAGTAACAGTTAAATTGGTGTAGAGCCTCCCTTAGTGTTTGTAGCTTTATGTGCGCTCTTGAACTCCAATCCATTGCAGATGTTCTAGGTGTAAGACATTCAGTCTCTAACCATATGTAATTTGCCAATACTATCTTCTTAGTCAAGAAAATTTCAAGGCCTGGTCATTCTCCATTTGCAATCTAATAGATACGCTGATTTCAGAGACAGAAGGACACTAAAACCTATTTTTTTAAGAGGTTCTGCTTCTGCTGTTTTCTATACTCAGGTCATCCTATAAATAAAAATAAATATTTCTTCATCTCTGAGATCCAGACAACATTATTAGAATCATTACTGGTCATTTGGTAAACTTGGAAAGGGGAAACAAATTTCACAAATCCATTTTTTCTGAACCATTGACCAGAGAGCTTAAATGTCAATAGATGGAAACTTGTAATGTTACTTCCTTTAGAAGACCTTTTCAGGGGAAGATCCATAATGAATTAATGAAAGAAGTATTCAGCAAGGCTAATAATCTGGAGCATGTTTTCAGTAGCTATAGGAGAAGTTTAGAATTTCCCTGTATTTAGCTCAGCGGTGGATTTCAGTAGAAAGACCTTTTTATAACTGGCTCAATAAAAATAGAATGCATAGAAGTCAGGCTTCATTTTAGGCAAGTTTTATTTCCTTTCATTGGAAATCTCTTAGAAAACGTGATGGCAAAACAGACACTACACAAAAATTTAGCAGACAAGACAAATTGAAGGACAATCTCTGGCAAGCTAATCACACTGTGTCTAAATCTGCTTTTAGAATATGACTCCTGGGGCAAACGCCAAATTTTCTGGTGTTGTTTACCAGCCATTTATACCTTCTCAGATAGGAACCACTTTAAATTACATTAAATTTTGTACTGTCTTGTTACATATTGTTTTGCATCATAATTAACTTCACTTTGTTTATTCTATGTGTAAAACTCGTGGACTTTGTGTTTTGTTTTGTTGTTAAATGGTAACCAAATTGTCAGTTGGCACCCTCATCAGTTTTCATGTGACCTGTGAAGAAAACCATCATCTTACAATCTTAAGTTTTATCTTGCTTTTCAGGTATTCTTATATTTTATGGTGAACTTTAATAATTAATCTAATAAATCTAACATATTCATTAATAAGATGAAATATCAGTTTCATAGCCTACTTTGGGAAACAGAGAAAGCAGGATTCACTAAGCTGTTTTAATACGCTCTCCCAGGAGAGCATATTCCAATATTCCAATTATTTAAGTAGCTGTGCCCTTTTTCAAACGTGTTCCTATAATGAACTGTGAGATTTCTTAAAAATCTATTGAAATGAGTCATGGTGAGCTAGGAAAGAAGTACAAAATGTCTTTGAAAATCCTGGGAGAGTCTACCCCTATTTGCCATTCTTATTTACTGGGGAAAAATATGAATGGTGGTCATGTGGCAATTATAGCAAAGAGAGAGGCATGTATTTGCTTGCAATTACTCTAGGTTTCTGTGTAATTTAAAGGAAAGAAAAATTAAACCACAATTTAAATTGTTTTTAAGAAAAACTAACTGACTTTTTCAGCCTGAAGAAATTATTTTTAGTAAACCCTTTATAGCCTTTTCTTGAAAAGCCATGAACTAAATGAAATTAAAATCAATAAGCTGTCCCAATTAGTGTGAACAATTTTTCTATTAAATCAAACCATGAATCTGAATAGCCTCTTTCTTAAATACACACATTATTCTGAAAATAATTTGCATTATTTAATGTTCAAAAATCTTAATCTCATTAGTTCAATTAAAATTTAACATTTTTAACACCAGTGACATTAAAACTGTTCAATTTTTGGGAAGAAAAAGGAAAAGAGATTTGGGCTAAATTCTTCCTTTGCTTGCAATAGCTTCCCAATGTCCAATGAAAGAGAGAATATCTGGGACAATCTCCATTAAGGGCTTGAAATTTCACTATGAAATAAAATTATACAGAGGTGATAGTAATTAATAGATTTTGTATTGCTGCTTTATATGTCACACTGACACTGTCTTATGAATAACGAAGACTTTAGCTAAGAAGAATTTATCTACAACCACCACTTTTGGAACTAAAAAGGTGATTATTGTTAAGGAAAACATACTAAGAATGTTAGATTGAAAAGAGAGATGCCAGGGCTAGTCCTCAGAACAGTATGGATCAAATAATAAGGAATTTATTCTCCTAAATGCTATCCTATCCATGTATGGAATAGATCAGAGGCATAGTGGTGTAGTTCAATTCTGAGAAAGTCCTTGAGATGCTAGATACATGTCTTACTGTGTGGATGAGACTAATCACACCAAGGCAAGCATAATTCCACTTCATGTAATTTTGGAGATAGCTTTGAATAAAATGGCACTTATGATCATCTGAACATTAAGATCAAAGACAATAGGTCACTCAATAAAAATATGCCTCAATCTTGAAATCCTGAAAATTTAAAGGAGCTTAATATTTTTCTGTACAAAATGTCTACAACATATTCTTCATATAGAGACATAATTATTTGAAGTTTTATAAAAAGCTCAAACACTTCAATTGAAAATTTAATCAAATTCTTCTTTGATGGAGGAAATCTTTTACACAATTGCAGCAGGTACCTGTGGCCAGATTCTGTTTCCATTTTCATAAATGATTACTGTAAATCTTAAGTGGGAACAAAAAGGTACTTCAAAAATTGTAGTTTCTTCTTTCGCAGTGATTTCTTGTATTTGAGAATCTATAAAATGATATAATGCTTTAAAAATAAGTAGATGTGAAACACAATTCTATCTAATGTTTTAAAAAGAATATATGAAGAGCAATTCTATCTCAGTGGCTTGTAAGATTTCTGGTGGAAAAGTGAATAGAAAGTTCTATTTAATTAAATTTTAACAAAAGCTGGAAAAGAAAACTAATGTGAATATTCACATTGTACTATAAAGATCATGCATCTTATTAATAACAGTCTTCTAATACAGTGAAATTTAAATTTTCAAATACTTGCACATCTATGATGTCAGAGGATAATTACAGGACATCTTTGATCTATATTACAGTATATATGAATGTTCTGTTCTTGCTGAAAAGAATGTCCTTTTTTTAAGTATGGAGGAGAACATTTTTGTAATAAGTAACTTCTAACATTGTTCATAAAAATCTTAATTTTGCCAACAGTTGAATTTGGTTAAGAATAAGGTTAGCTAAGTAGCTAATTAGAACAATGTTTTACAAATTTAAAAGCATATTCATATTGATGGCTGCAAAAGTTATGTGCTTATGAAATAGAATTTAAGGTAGCCATTAGTACTCCAAGTACTGGTACTTGTAATAATGTTCATCTAAGCCAGGATATAATTCAGTGTGTTCCAGTGTTCAAAGTTAATAACAGCATACGGGAGTCTGTAATTATACTGATATTGCTTTGCCTTTGATACAGTTTTAAAGTATCAAGTCATATACCATTGTTTCCAGCAAAGCAATGTCATACATTTCCAATATGGTATTTTCCCTCCAGTTGATAAAGTCATCTAGTCTTCTGAAGATTCTTTCCAGAAACTCACAATCCTGCTTTTGAAACATGAAATTCTTTGGGGATTTTGTTTCTGAAAGAATAACACTGGCAATCTGCATAATTTTTCATATATTTTATTTCACCTTCTCCTGTCTGATGTTTCACTGCTAGTTTAATACTACTTTAGGGCTTAAAGGCTTCAGATGAAACCAGAACTTTATTATGGTAGTCACTATATATACACAGAAAAATAGACAGCTCCAGCCATAGATAACTTTCATTTCTTAAGACAAACAAAGAATTTAAAACGCATTTTCTAGTTTCTTGTCCATTGCCTGAACACAGGTACAGAAACAAGTTATGTCTTAAACTAGACTGAATTTAAATTTTTTTTATTTACAAAATGTGAGAACAAGCAAAGGAATAACTAAAGAGATCTCTAAGAAATCCCAAAGCTAAATAAAATAATGTTTGCTGTTCAAAATAAAAAGTGGTGTTTTCTGAGTCATTCCTCTGTTAGACATCTACCATGTTGCTAGCAAACAGTTTTGGAGAAATAACATTATTTGAATAGGATGAAATAAAAAAGGCCCATTTCCCGCCCCC
>NW_010237106.1:7064-14783 GCF_000690775.1 Eurypyga helias
CCCCCCCCCAAAAAGTCAGAAGTCTAAAGTAAGTTTTTAAATCTTTTTTTATGTTTCTAAATACTGACCTGATTTTGAAAAGTGGGGACTATCCGCTTTTCAACAAAATCATACTACTCTGTGGTGATTTTAAGGTGGAAAATAACTTTTAATGAGTCTGCACAAAGAAAATTCTCATAGAGTTATAAGTAAAATATGTTAAGCAATAACCCACAAAAAATTTGCCCAGTTTTCTAATTAATTTAAAACAATTGGGATTGCAAAAAATATATAATGAACTATCCACTCAATGTTCAAATAATCAGGATTTCTATTAATCAAGTTTGGTCTCACTAATCACTTCTAATTTGCAGTTAGCCTTTTTCTTTTCTTTGAAGAAAGTAGACTCAATTTTCAGTTTTTATTCCATACTGGGTTGTATTTTTAATACCTCTCAGAACTTTGAATTTACAGTTTGATTATTAATTTTCCTTATAGCATTATCAAAGATATATTTTTGTGGATGTCCCATCCCTGGATGTCTTCGAGGCCAGGCTGGAGGAGGCTTTGAGCAACCTGGTCTAGTGGAAGGTGTCCCTGCCCATGGCAGGGGGGTTGGAACTGGATGGTCTTTAAGGTCCCTTCCAACCCAAACCATTCTGTGATTCTATGATTCTATGATTTTGAAGACTTTTCAGAAAATGCAACTATCAAATGTTGGATATTAAACATAATTGATTAGGTAACCTCTTCTACTATCAGAAGTCAGTTAAGACACATCTTCTGTAGAGTGAAGCCTTCCTGACTTTATCTGTAAAGATTCTATTTAACTACCTATCTAATAGATAAGCAATTCAGGCCTTCACTAACATGAGTGTTAAAACTGAGATTTCTGTTAAAATTCCCACATATTGTCTAGCTCAAGCAACACTTGTTAGTTTGCATATCAGAAACTGACAAAAAGGAGAGATCAGTAAAATCCTGAATGATACAACTAAAGACTCACAGAAGTGGTCTACATATGCAGATCAGGTCATCTTAGCAAGAGCAGCTAAAAATCAAGGGGATACACTGGCAGCACATTTTATAGGATCCTGACCCAGTTTTTCAAGGATACCAGTCATCTATCACGTAACCATTAAAGGCTGTAACATCACTATTAACCATCTGTATTAAGGATTTCCCAAGCACTGTTCCTAGGATGGAGTTAGTTCCCCAAGACCAACTCTTCAGTGTCCATTCCCACCTGGACACACAAAATGCTTGCTGCACGTTTTGACCAGTCAGGGTCAAAAGAGCAATCCTGAGCTTCTCTGGGGGATGAGCTTTCCACAGAGTTGTACAGATTTAACTGAAATCGTACAACTTTGTGAATCAAAAAGTCAAAACTTAACATGTCAGTTAAATCAAACATAAAAACGGTCCAAGTTCAAAATGCCTGTGTTTACACCAGCTGTTGCAAAGATAGGAGAAGAAAAACCTTTCATCAGTACTTCGTAAGATAAAGAAACACTTTGATAACCCATTAGTAAGACAAGCCCATGTCGTCAAGACACATAGAGGGAAACTTCAGGTCTCTAGAGTTAGGAAAAAACCCATAAGATACAGTTCATGTCATTTTTTTCGCAACATGAGCACATTCCAAGGGTTGACGTGTTTGTTCTTTTATTTGCTTGCAAAGATGGCAGAAGTTAAGATACTGAGTAAAGTAAAAAATATGTGTCAGCTTGGCTGTGAAGAAAACCAAAGTGTTACAAGCACAGTTTTCCAGCTTGTGCAGGCATAGCTGTCTTAGGGGATAGCTTTTGTTAGAAACTACATTCTCCTACCTACAGCAAACTCAAATAAATGCACAAGTTTAAAAAGAAGTGTAAAGGAAATGTAATAGAAAACCAAAATTTAAAGCATAATCCCATAAAAACCCCACTGGCTTCATAAATGGAAATACTTGAAAGTAAATGTCATATTTCCAATGAGGTTTTTGTGTTCTTCTCATTCAAATTATATTGCAAAGGTCACTTTATTGAAATTTCATTCCTGAAAAATCTGTTTGCATTTTTTCTTGCCAGGTTTTAGAAACGGCCTTCCAGTCACCCAAATCAAGTTATCTTAAGGTCCAATGTTATCTAAGCAGTACAACAAATCAAACTAGCAAGAAATATGTTTTCTACTATTGTAAAATAGAGTATAAAATGCATAGAATCATAGAATCACAGAATGGTTTGGGTTGGAAGGGACCTTAAAGACCATTTAGTTCCAACACCCTGCCATGGGCAGGGACACCTTCCACTAGACCAGGTTGCTCAAAGGCTCATCCAGCCTGGCCTTGAACACTTCAATACTTACAGATGATACCAAAGTAAAGCCTTTTGAGTAAATATACCAAAATAGATTGGTACTTATGGACAGAATAAATTATTCATATCAAATGCATTCTCCTTCTGAAGAGAAATATATCAATAAATAAATAGGAGAATATAGAGGTAGTGCTTAAACTGAGGTCTGAAAATCCACAGACTTGAATTTAATGCGGGGTAATGATTTTACTTCCGTTCCTTTTTCAGGGTGAGGGTCAGCAACCTTGCTCCCTCTACGCCTGCTTTAATTGTGCAGTAGAAAAGAGGAAAAATCATGCGTCCCAGACAGTAAAATGCTCTTAGTGATAAACATCCAGTTTTCCTCTTTTCTAGTAATCCATCTCAGACAAAAAACAAATGGCAAACAGCTTTTGAAGAAGTCCTTAGTTTGATGACCATTATCTTTTACTCTGAGAGGAAAAATTAGATAAGAGCAACATGCTACACATTTGGGCTTTCCCCCACCAAAAAAAAAAAAAAAAAAATCCATGGTCTAGACAGAGAGATAAGGGAGAACACAGCATTGCCATGATTTTCAAAAATAAGTGGTGGACCCAAACCATTTTGTGTTGCTAGATAAACCAGGAGGATTAGCCTCCTGAAGGAGCCTGGGTATATCTAAAATGGATATCTGAAATCAGTTTATCTTGAAAGATAAATGTATTTAAAGTATACAGTCCTTGGCAGAAAAAGTCTCCTATTCAGAGTGTTTTATTGCTGTGAGAACATGGTTTCAGTATCTTTTGGGTTCTTCTAGTCCTTCCATAGCAAAAATTAATCATCTGCCAAAGCACAGTAGTATTCACCAGGGAGGGAGATGGTTCTCTGAAAGTCAAGAAAGAGCAATCATGTCTCTGAGCTCCAGATCTGAAGTTTCTACTTTCCATTATGCTGTGACACCCTACTATGCCAGCAGTATTTTTTATTACAATTTCAAAATGTAGTTTCATTCACTATCTCAAGCTTCAAGAGTTTCTAAAGGATACTATTTTGACCAGTTTTAGGGTGCAGAATACTGTCTTTCTTCATACTGACTCATACCATTTACTTGGTATGAGCGGAAGAAAAAGGGTTGAAATACTTTCTGCATAGCTACCTGTCTTTGGTAAATGAAGCACTGTTATACATTATACATATTACACATATATACATATATATATTACTGCTGAAGTAAGGACTTTCTAAACCAAATGTTTATATATGTAGGAATAAAGGAGGAATAAAGTTTTAATGAAAGGCTGGGAATCCCTACTTTTGTACTTTTTCTTGTTACTGGAGAGTATATCCCAGTGTTCAATCACATAGTTTAGACATTGTTGTGTCAATATAAAGATGAACTGAGGTAGCAACAGATGTTATATGGATACAAAACTATAGATTATGAAGGTTACATAGATAGTATTTCTAGAAAAGGTGAGGAAGAAATTATCTGGACAAAATCTAAAAAATATCTACAGGCTTATAACTGAGACTGGTCTTGACCAATTTCTGAAAAAGAAACCTATAAAAAAGTTGTATCAAATCCTAGTAAGTCAAAAGTGTTAGATGGAATTTTTCCTAAAAACAAAGGTGTCTGGTAGAAGTGTTTCTGTAGATATTGATAGTGGAATTGTTTTTCTTGTGCACTGCAGGGAATCATGTCTAGTTTTACAGAGCAGAAAGGAACTGTTTAACATGTACTGCAGATTCTCTACCGGTATTGATGAGCATGCTGAGTTGAAAAATATAACAAATTATTCCCTCTGGAACTAACTGAAGCAACTTCCTTTCCTTACCCTTTTTCTTCTTCTCTCCTTGCTCCCTTTCTTCCCTTGAGAATTTCAGTTCATCTCTGTAGGAAGTGACTGAAAGAATCTATTACAAGCTATTTCAGAAGAAATTGTGGTGTCTTGCCAAAAAAATAGCTTTTAATGCAAAAATGTAGGAATTGGAAATTAGCTGTGTCAGTATAAGCAAAACCCAGTATTTCTGGTGTGGTAGAAATGTGCTGTCTCAGGGAAATCAGGAAGCAATAACCATAAGATATTTCTGCAAGCTCTTTGATAACAGCCTCATAGCTTCTCCCCACTGATCCACCATGGCAAATTGTCATAATTATCATCATAATATTATTATAATTTTATAATTGATTTTGACCTGATTCTTCATCAAATGGAATAGTTTGTGTGCAGCCCTAAACATTGGATAAGGTCCTACAATATTTGAACACAGAAATAAACTGGGAAAAGTATTCCAGCTCTTGAAAAGGGGTAAGCTTTACTATAATTGACACCTAGAGATAAAATAGGTAGTCCCAATGAATAGGAGGTATCAGACATAATAACTGTTCATTAGTAATCTGTAAATTACAGCCCCCTCAAATAATCATATAAATTAGTACACAGTGCAATCCATTCTAATAGGTAATGTTTACAACTAGGGTTAATTTCGGAACTGAAAGACACTGAAAAAAAAAACCCAAAACAAACAATCTTTCATAGATATACTCTGAGCACAAGAAGTGTTTGAATTGCTTCATTCACTTAATTTTGAATATAGTTCTATATTTTAGTAAAAAAAGTAAAAAAGAAAAAATGGAATGGAATGGAATGGAATGGAATGGAATGGAATGGAATGGAATGGAATGGAATGGAATGGAATGGAATGGAATGGAATGGAATGGAATGGAGGAAACTGCAACAAAAGCAGTTCTGAAATTCAGTGATTCGATGCTTCAAATAATCTTCAGGTTACGAAGGTGCCAAACAAAAGTGTCTTACAATTTTCTCTAATTTAATTTTGCATCTTCCTGTCAAAGATCAACTGCAAGATCAGAAAAAAAAAAACCAAAACAACCCCACCAGTGCAAATTAAACAATAACACCCTGGCTGAAGCAAACTAGCCACCTTTTTCTTTTCAGGTTTTATATAACCAGTTTAAGAAATAAAATGCAATGTCAGAATGTACAGCAATAGAGAAACAGACAAGAAGTCTGTTTCCCTGATAAAATAGCTTATTGTCTAATTAATCAGAAATATATTTACAGCTGAGGAAAAACAACCATAAATACCCAAGGTAATAGTACCCTTCAGTCATTTGCCGTGGCAAAGAGCACTTTCAGAAAAGCAAGAATTCCATTAAATTGATAGTCGTGTTTTCCTTTCCAAAATCTGATTAGAAAAAGAAGCAGAAATAAAACTGTGGTTGCCCACCCTTTGAAATACTGCTTTTAAATAGATCCTGAAAAATGGTCCTGTTTCTGGGTGAAAAACAAATGCGGATAAATCTGACTTTCTCGACGGTGAAATTTCCCAGAGACAGAGACAGACACATCCCTGAGACAAACAGTGGGACTCTTCCCAAGGGTAGGAGGGAGAGATTGATGTGCAGCTGACAACCTGAGGTGTGGGGAAGACATGACTGAGAAGGCTGTGTTTTGGAATACTTTTGATTTTAGTATAAGCTCCTCTACATACAGCAGTACACATCTCTCTTTTCATTGTCCACTAAGTGCTTCCGTGCTGGTCAGAGGTAAGGATCCTATCCAGGCTCCTCTTGAAACCACCAGTTCAAAGGGGTTGGGAAAAGGGAGGCTGTCTCACCGTTGCTGTGAAAAGTTATGTCTTCGTTTCCAGGCAGCTATTATCTGGTTGTCCAAAAGTGATGACCCCATCCTCCTCTTGCACTGAGGAGGATGAATGCACACCAAGTTTGACAGACTAACAGCTGATGGATTTATCACTTACCACAAGGGTTTCTTCCTTCATTCCCATTTCTAGCTTCATCACCATCATTCACCAAGGCAATCTAGCTCTTCAGAATAGCTAAGTTCCATTACTTTTCCGTGCACCAGCCTCAGATAAACCTCATAATTGCGGTAATACATATAATCTAAATTATCTGCCTCAGAGTCTGAAAAGTTTTTTATTGTACTAATCATTACTACCTAACTCCATGAAGTAGATTCATCACCGAATGTATATTCTGTAGCATTTGATAATTGGATGCAAGAAAAAAAAGAATTACAAAGTATTCCATCTAGCAGGTTTTTTCCTATGAAAAACATAACTTTTTGTCAGTCAATAGAATATTTTGGGTACACATGACAGGCAGATAGACAATAAGGTGGGGGAGAAGGCAGGCAGTGGTAGGCCCAAGAGCGGTGCAGTGAGTGTGAAATACACAGTAGTTTTTTCTGTACCTTGGTAAGAGATATAAAATAATTCATATCCAATACAGCTGTCTATAGGTGCAAAGGCACCTATGTACTCAGCAAAGCTTCAGGGTGACCTTTTTAATGAATAATGTAAATGAATCCCTCACAGCATTTCTATCATCATTCTTAACCAAGTACTTGCTTCCAGGTCACACAGATAGGCAGCTGGTTCAATGGGAAAAAAACTCCGTACGGGGGAATTACCAACCTACCTTCAGCTCTGCATCTTCCCATCATTTATACAGTCAAAATTTCTCTTAGCCCACTTCTGTGGTATGAAGAAGGCAGACTATTAGACCCTTACGTCTGGCAAGCCTACTAGCTGCGTACTTGCCGTTTCCTGATTACAAAGGAGCTGATATCACAAAAGGATTCAGCATAAAACCCACTTGTGATCTTTACGGCCTCTCAGTACAAAAATGGCTTGTCAAAACAAGAGAGAAAAAGCCTGAAGTCTTTGGTGCCATGGAAACGGAATAATTAACAAACCTACTTTTTCTTACTTCAGCTGGAACTACACTTGAGCCACTATTTTAGCAGAAAACTGCTAAAAACCACCCTGTGACTTACGTAGTGGTGGGGTGTGGTGGAGTGGATGGGAAACAGAGAAATGAAGGGTTATGTAGGAAGAACAGAGCAGCAGGCAGAATGAGCAGGGCATATGACTCAGGAAAGAAGGGGGCTCGGGGAATTTCAAGGCTAGAAAGATCAGCAAGCTGACACATCGGGGGTTTTACATAACGACAACAGTTGTTATGATCCAGGAGTGTAGAGAAAAGGCACACAGGGGAAGATGCTATGGACTGTAAACAACATTTTCTGTAAGATGTTTTTCAGCAAAGGTCACTGCCTTTTCCTTTGGCACGGTACAACACTTTCAAGCAGCTGCCGTTTCACAGACCTCTGAAACAACAAGAACAGGTCAGCTCCTTCTCACCAACACTCCTCAGCTCAGGACTCACTGACAGCAGCCTCTGGGACTGCCTCTTTAAGGTAAACTAAACCAAAGGCTTTCTGCTTTATTTGCCCTCCCCAGTGATGCACCGTATTAGCTGAAGATGCAGAAAGCCTGCAGCCATACACAGCTCCATGACACAGGACCACCTTCACGGCTGTGGAGTACCTCTTGAACTTTATCAACTCTGCGCAGCTACGGCACATATTGAGGTGTCGTGGTTTAACTCCGG
>NW_010237107.1:0-14605 GCF_000690775.1 Eurypyga helias
TCTTGGCCATCGGTTGGGCCAGGCCCTCGGAGGCTGCTGAGAGCTGCTCAGTGCCTTTGGGCACTGCTCTCCCCTCTGTTTTGGTGCAGGGGCTGCTGGTTTTGTTCCACCCATTGCTCCGTGCTGCTGCTCAGGCTTTGCCGGAAAGTGGATAACCAAGCCCACAACTGTGCAGGTTCAGTGTTTCTGAAGGGAAGTCTTGCCCTCAGCTCCACTCAGCCAACCCCCAGACTGTATGTACATGTGTACATACATACGTGCGTGTGTTTCCTCAGACCGGATAATTTAATCTTCTTAGATTCATATTATATAATGGGAGTGCATGTGGGTGTTTTTACATCGGGCTTCAGCAAGCTGCTGCTTTGTGCCAGATTAAAATGAATCACAAGGAGCTGATCTAGCCCCTGCAGACGCATGGAAATTCAAGTGGGTGCGGGTGAGCTCGCTGCCACCGGTAACCTTCCGCAGGCTTAATGGGAGGGAGGTAGCAGAGTGGGCTCCGTGCACACAGTCCACTTGCCTCCGTCGAGCCTCCTGACAATGAGGTTTGGAGCTTGGGAGAGGAGTAAGAAGTCAACCAAGTCTCCTGGTGATAGGTGTAGGAGCTGGGAGACCACTCTGCGAGAAGGAAAGAGGCAGGGTGCTTCAGGCAATATCAATCCATAGTATGAAGTCTCTTAAAATTAACTTTACAGCCTGCTCTGAATGCTCTCGTCTCCCAGTGTGTCCCACTGAAACGTGGGACGTGAGGTGAGGCCATAGCTCAATTCCCTGGGATGTTTCACCAGAAACAAGCCCGCCTGTCTCCCTCAGACATACACATACTTGCGATGGATTTCCTCATCCTGTCCATAAAAAATAAAAGCCAATGAAAAACCCTCATGCCCCCAAGTCCCTCTTGCACCAGGCACACCGAATTGTCTCTCTAAATGACCTCCTACCCTCGGCAGGGCTTGAGGTCCAAGGTTTTGCCCTCTGTGGAAAGCTCATTCCTTTAAGTGCCTGATTCTTGATACACCCAAGCCCCTAAAGGAGACCTCAGGGCAGGGATGGGGCTGGTGCTCCCCTCTGCCCACCCTCCAGCGCTCCCGCAGCCACCGCTGAGAATAAAGCAGCTCGGATCAACTCTTCACCCGTGTCCTCTGGATGCTCACGGGCGGATAGTTTTGTGGTTCCACCTAGATAACAGCCTTTTGGGTTAAAAAAAAAAAAAAAAGAACAAAAATCCCTGGGCGCGTACGTGCCGAGGGCGCGGATTACTTCCCAGCGACTTGGTGAGAACATCGGCCCCGGCCCTGGCCAATTCCCATCGGGAGGCCTGGGGATCGGTGCTTTTATTGCTCGCTTTGGCTCTAAGCCACCACGAGATTTATTCGTGTGATTAACCATAAGCGCGTTAATAGTCCTTTTGAAAGAAAAGGCACACCTCCCGTGATTTCCATCAGCTGCGCTCCGGTGGATTTGCTGGATCAGGCGCAGCTTAAACCCTCCCCAGAAGTGAAATGTTTCTTGGGTGAGGTGTGTGCCGGGCATGCTGCACCTTTGCCCCTTCCCTTGGGGAATGTCTTTGTGAAGGTATTCAGGTATCCCAGGGATGGGAGATGTTTTAGGAGCCTGGGGAGGCATTCTTCCATGCAGGGGAGTTGTCCTGTAGTAGCTATGCCTCCTTTTTTCGCTCAGCCCAGCCGGGTATGGAAAGCTGGGGCTACAGAGGCAGAGCAGGAGGAGCTGTTACACCCTCATCTGCAGCACCAACCTCAATAAGAACAAGTTCCCCTTGCAGATAAGCCTTTATATCAATGTCTGGGCTGAAAGTGAGGGAGCTCCATTAACCCTTGAGCTACTGAGCCTTAGAAATCCGCGTGCCCAAGCAACCAGTTTTCATTACGTCCCAGATCCTAAAAGGCCAAATCCTCGCTGCTTGCAGGTAGCAAAGCTAGAGGAGTTTCCTGCCATCCGTGGCTCCATCTCCATGAAGCAAGACAAAGGAGGAGAGACAAAAACGGGATCAGATCAAAGTATCTAATTGCAAATGGGCACGAACCACCGTGCTCTTCCTCTGCTCCGGTGATGGGAGCAAGATGAAGCGCTTCAAAGAACCATTTTTTGCCTTTTGTTTTCAGCCAGTTGTAATAAATGGAGCCCAGCCTGCCCTGATTTCCACTGCTTTCCTCATCTCTTGTGCTCACCAGACTGCTGTTCCACTGCTGCGTGTTTGTGCATTACACACTTGGGACTACCTGGTCATCTGGGGGTAGGAGCAGCAGCACTTGGACTCTCAGCTGGGGTAAACTGATTTCCAGGGCACTGAGCTGATTGAAACCAGATGAGCTCTCATGGCTTGTTTTTTGGGTTTTTTTCTTCAGTTAATTTTATAAATCTCTATAATATTTTGGGGTCTGAGACAGTATAAACCAATGGAAGGCAAAGAAGCGATAACAGCCGTTCACTCGCACATTACACATCAGCAGCAATCTAGCAGGAGCAGCACGCCGGTGAAGAACAGACCATCGCTATCCCCGCAGAAGGCACCTGTGTGTAGCCAGAGCCAAGGAGAAATAAAACTACTGAGGGGTCATTTCCCCGGGTTTTCCCCTAACCTGCTTGCAATGTACGAGCTTTCATTGCATTTACCTTCAGCCATGCAAATATAACCATTCTGCTCGTCCAGACCTAGATCCAACAGCCACAGGGGCTAACTGCAGGATAGCCATGGGGCTGATCATCCCTGTAGCAGTGGATCATCCCAGACCCTCCCCAGCCATACACGCTGCAGCCTCCCATTCGCCGACGGGGTAAGTAAGGCTGTGCAAGGCGACATGACCGGCACAGCATCACCCTCGGGGTAACCTCCATTCAGGATCTGATCTCGCTGGCTCCTGTCTCCGAGCCAGCGTCGCGAATCCTAGAGGGAAAGTTTCCTAATGAAAAAATAAACTCTTCCCACTCAGAATTTAAAAACAAAACCATGGAAACATTGCTCTCCATCCTAATGTTTTGCAAAAAGTTATTTTAACAAATTTAAATTTGGGGCTCTATTTGACCGGCCGGTGCCCTTTGAAATAGTTGAATCCAGGCCATCGGCCGCAACCATGTCAGAGCCAGGCCTCGAGCTCCGGCTCACCCAACACCCCCGCCAGCACCCTGGATGTTAAAGCACCCCCTGCCCAGTGGAGAGGGCAGTAGTGGACAGCCTCTCCCCGATTCCTGGTACCTGCACACACGGGAGCTGTCGTACAGCATGCAGGAGCTTGTTTTGCTCCCCTATGCTTCACGGCCCCCCTATAACTAGCTTGCATGCCCGGGGATGCTAGGGACAGGGTGAAACCACTGCCATCCGCAGCCTGCCACCTCGGTAGCATCACCAGAAACTGCTCCATATGCCTGTGCCCAGCAAAAGCTTCCAAGGAGGCAGTGACTACTGCTCAAACAAACTCTGGGCTGTCCCTGCGTGGCCCTACCTGCACCTGACCCAGCACGAACCCTCTCCTCTCTGTACTTGTGGTGCACAGTCTATTTATTTTCTCGGAAAAAAAAAAATAGGCTCTCACGGTGTCATTCTTTCCAGCTGCTTTCCACAGAGCATCGCATTTCGCAGTGACTTCCAGATGGTGCTTGAGAAGAAAATGCCACTTGATGCGCAGCCATCCTGTCCCACACGCCTGGTTTTGAGGGGGGTTGGGAGCAGGGAGGAAAAATGGGGTTTGTTCCCCGTGTCAAGAAGTAAGGAGGACGGATACAGCTGGCAGAGCGGAGAGGGTTGATTTTACAGGTCTGGATGGGCTGCTAAGGGGCCGGCAATTGGATCTGCTTTAGCAAGGTCGCCTCTGGTTTTATTTTCCACTGACCCCCCGGAAGGAAGAAGCCGTGGTGGGATCCGAGCCCAAAGCCCTCCAGTAAGGCCAGCCCAGGGGACACAGCAGTTTTCCGTCCAGCTCTGCAGGCCCAATTCAGCAAAGCCCTTAAGCTTGTCCTGATAATTAAGTTTGTGCTTAAGGGCTTTACTGAACTGGGGCCTTTGCTCGCTCAGTGACAGCCGCTGTAGATAGCTGGAAGGGGAGAGGAGGGGGTGGCGACAGAGGGGGCGAAAGGACGGAGGACACGGTCACATCTCTGGATTGAGAAACTTAAAATGCAATGGCCCTGTTTTCTCCATGGTTTTCCTATTTATTTCCTCTGTTGGTAAAGACAGCACAGCATAAAAGTCATGGAGGATGGGGAGAGGGGCAGAGGAAGCGAGTGTAAAAGCAGTCTGCTTCCTGCGCTGTTAAAAACTAGCGATTGCTTTCTTGGAGCCCACAGCTGAGAGGCTGAAACAGCATCACCTTTACTCTTGCCTGGCCCTCTCCCTTGCCCACTGCTCCCACCAGAAGGGCAGAGTTTCACAGCCATTTTACAGTTAGGTAAAGTCCCCTGAGCAGCAGAGTCAGGGTCAAAACCCCAGGCATAAGGGTTTGATGGGGACCTCGAAGGGTTTAGATGTCCCACTAGCACCTCCTTCAGGTTCCTGCAAAAGGAGGTGTCATCTCCATCCTTCTGCTGAACACTGGAGATCTGCTCCCAGACAGCGTGGACAAGCAGCACAGCCCCATGTTCAGGGGAGAAGGGTGCAACCTCCCTGGTCTGCTCTGGAGATGCACGAGGACCCAGTGTCCGCAAGGAAGCCAGCAGGAGAGGTGAGCTCTTGGCACGGCTCTGGATCGTGCCAATACAAAAGGACACATTAAGTACAAAAAGTGTCTGGGTTAATATTTATATTCTGTCAGGGGAAGTGAAATGCATTTTGGCTGGAATCGGTCAATGGAAAATATTTTCATTTAAAAAATTGAATCCTTTACTGAATGACTGCATTTCACCTTTTCATTATGCTAGGGTTTTATTTATTAGCAGTTTTGTTGTGGGTTTTTTGTTGTTATTTTTTTAACAGGATGTCCTGCTGGTATTTATTTCCCTTTTTTAATCTGTTGGTCAGATGAGTAGTTCCCTGAGAAGACCTGACCCTAGAGGCAACACCAGCCCTTCCCACTTTCTGGCAGGTCACTTGCTCGCACCAGAGGGAGAGTGGGGGCCTGAGAAACGCAGAGGCAAGTCCCCTGCCCAAGAGGGAGAGAGGCAAAGTGTGTAAATCCAAGTGTCAGGAAGGCACCAAAATACAGGATCTGACCAGAGTAATTTATTGCTTCTGTAGGATCTCGTCTCTGCTGTTGAACTTGTTTGGCTCTGCTGCCATAATTAAACTAATGTGGCTCTCTGCTGTGGCTGCTGCTATAATAGCACAAAGCAGCTTTTACACCAGTAATACTATTTTTGCACAGAAAGAGGACTAATGTTATCAATGTCAGGCACATCTGTCCCGATATAACTGAGCCAATGCTCTCGCTTTGGCTGCTGGAAGTGCAGGTAAACCCTCCCCAAAGCGTGGGAGAGGCTGCATGGGTGGGTGCAAGGCAGCCCCCAGGAGTTTCCCCAGCAGGTTTAGCTTCATGAAAGGGTTGAGAGGAGTGAGGAGAGACCATCAGCACTGGAAGTTTGATGAAACTAGGAGGATAGTTGCTCACCCAGCACTCGGCCCCAGGCTCCAATGGTTGTTGGTTTAAAGGCAGACTAGGAAGAGCCATGGCCGTGGTGCACACAAGGGGCAGAGGACATCTGAACCAGCCTCCAGCTGGGAGGTCTGACTCCTCGCATGCATCCAGATCCTCCAGGTCCTGGTGTCCGGGCTCAGGGAGAGGATCCAGGCACTCTGGAGAGAGGATCCAGGCACTCTGGAGAGAGGGACTCTGACCGTATGGGTCTTGGCAATGCTCGTTCCTCCCCTCTCTCCTGCACGTGCTCGTGTGTGCAAGAGCCAGTGTGGTCATAAGCCTGTCTTGATGAAAGGGTCTTAGTGGTGCCTATTAAATCAAACCACAGTGCTCAGCACTGACCTTAACTCTGACTAAAAAGACCTACATCTGTCAAGGAGCAAGAAGTAATCCCATAAAATCCAAAGCTTCCTGCTTAGGAGTAGAGGCTAGTTATCCTTTTGCCTTCTGCCCTGAGAGCTCGCTAAGATGGGGATCGATGCAGTAATTGCTTCTTTAGAGACTCGAGGAATGAATGGCTAAAGCAGCTCAGCTCTGCAGTCCTGCGCCTACTCAGTGGAAGCTCTTCCCTCCCTTTCCAAAGGCTGCAACCTGGCCCCAACTGGGACAAGGGCTCCTGCTCCTAGTGAGGCATCTCACTCCATGACCCACCACCCTAAATAATGATGCAGTAGGATGGTTTCTCCATCCCCTCACCCACTGCTACTCCTGCCTTTCCTAAAGCAGCAGGGAAAGGACCCTGGCCCCAGCTCCTCACACCCCCTATGGTTACAGACACGGGGATGGGACACAGCATGTAACCCCTTCTTTCAGCAAAGCCCGCAATGAGGGTCACTGCGGTTAGTTTTACACTGCTCTGGGTACTTCCCATGGCAGGAGGCATCTGGTCTGCTGTCCTCTGGGAGCTGCATCGTCGGCTCAGCAGGGGCAGGGGACAGGCTTTATCTTAAACCAGTCGCTAGTCTTGAAAAATGGTAATCAGCCAGCTCTGTCGTGCCACTCAGGAAGAGACAAACTCCCTGCCCACCTACCTCTGCCCACCCCAGGGGAAAACTCAGCCCTCCTGCCCCGCTGTGGGCACCGCTCCCACCTGCTGAGGGCACCCCAGGATGGGTGGTGGCCCCCATCCCACCCCGTGCCCGCAGGAGGGGCAGCCCCCTCCCTACCACCAAAACCTGGGCACTGAAACTCCCGCAGAAAGCGCGTTCGGGGGAAAACAGACCCCGCGAGCCACACCAGCCGCACAAACTGATGCTCGCCCAGGGCTTTGACTCGTTTTGGGGCCATGTCCGGCTCATCTGCAGCCCGGGTGAGCAGTGCCCCGGCCTGGAAAGAGCTGAGGATCCACGGCTCTCCATCTCCTCCTCCGTCTGTGCTCGCCGGCGTGTGCGGGACACGCTCTCTGCCGGGAACGCGCGGCCCTGCAGCATCCCCACGCTCTGTGGGAAGCGGATCAATCGGGTGGGTGCACTCACCGGTTGATCTTGGGGTACAGGGCAGAGGAGACACGCCGCGTGCAGAGCTGCTCGGCGTTCCGCAGCCGCGGAGAAAGCCTGCGTGCCAGCTTTGCGGAGGGGGCTCCCATTTAGTAGGCAGCCAGTGCCAGAGGGTTTGTGGGTGGGAAGGTGTCTTTCCAAACACAGCCTCAGCTTTGTCTTGCAGTCGGGGTGTTTCTGCAATATGGAAAGCTCTCACTGTGGCTCCCCCCTCCCCAAGAAAAGAGCACTTGACAGCCGAAGAAGCAGGTTGTGAGCGCAGCCCCAGACGATGCTACGAGAGTGGCACTCGTCCCACAGGCAGCCTCTCACAGTGCCGCGTGAACCCCACGCATGAACGTCGCCAACACCTCCGTGATGCACAGCTACCCCCGTGGGAGGGTTTGCTCATCAGGCCATGCTAGCCGGGCGCAGTTTGACAGGTGGGGAAGGACGAGGATGGCCTTCTCCACTGGAAATTAAAGGCTACATAAGCAGGCAGGAGAGCCAGCAGCTGCCCCTGCCAGGTCTGAGCAAGGTGGCTGGAGCTGGCATCAGGTGGCAAATGTCCCTGGACCTTTGGAGCATCTTGGCTTGCACAGAGGAATTATCCTACTCACCAGGCCGTGGACCACAGGGTCTCAGCACCGCAGGACATGTGGGGGCCAAGACTGCTCACAGATGGAGCCAACAGAGCCACTGGGGTATGTTGGATGTGGTCAAAGCCTGCAGCTCGCCTGTGGTGCCTGGCAGCGAGGGATGGGGCAGGGATGGGCTACTGCACCACCACCAAAACCAGCATCTTGCTTGAAACATGGTGTTCCCTGACCCAGCCAAAGTCACGCTTGGCTTGCAAGGTGGGACTGGCTGGATGAACACAGAGCTGCGGAGGAGTCAGGCATCTACATCCGTGTATGGAAGGAAGCTCCTCGCCCTTATCGGTGCCTGGGCTGAGCCAGCTTCACTACTGCCCATGTCTTGAGAGCTATCAGCCTCACCATCCTGCGGGTGTGTCTGGTGCAGGCCCTTACAGAGATAACCCAGCTCTGTGGCAGCGAGCGTTTCTGGAGCCAACGCTCCCAGGCACCGCAATGTGCCCCACTTTTTGCAAGGAGCCCTTGGACCAGCAGAGACCGATCCTTAGGGAGAAGTGAAAGAGGATGGTACAGCGTTGGGGCTGGCCAAGCCTTCTTGCAGGCTGCTTTGATAGAAAAACCATCCCTCACGCTCCACCTAAAGTCCTGTGATTTAATCCCAGGGGACCAACAAGAGGAGATCCAAGATAAACAACATCTGTGCATTCACAAATAGGAAATGGAGTCGCTTTCATGTCCTGAGCCTGTTGATTATCCAGGGTTATTGTTTGGCTTGGCTCTCACCGCTCGGGGACTTGGAAAGAAGGTAACTAAAAGGGATCATTTGGTTGCGCTCCCTAAATTCAAGTATCTTTAAATAGTGCACGGGTTTGCATTTTGCCTGGAGAAGACTGATGGGAAAAGGTAGCAGAGGAGTACAGATGGCTATCAGAAAGGAACCTGTGTTTAGTCTGCTTGTGCCAGATGGGAATGGAAAGTTCGCTCCCTTGCCAAGTGTTTAAAAGAGGAAATAGGATGTGATATTCTGCCTCCCCCTCCTTTCTCTCCCCTGAAACCAGCCTGCTGCTCTACTTCCATTTGTCGTAAAAAGGAAAAAAAAAAAAGGCATCTTGGCCCACGTAAAGCCTTGGAGACAGATAGAGACACACCTCGTTCCTTTTTAATGTGTTTATTATGTGGAGATGGATGGAACAGTATATTTTTATACACAGTTGGGTCCAGCACTGTGCAGCACCTGTCTTTCAGTCTCTCATATTAATCTCTGTAACAGAAACAAAACTGCAAGATCCCTGAGCCGCAGAGATACTCTGCTGTCATCTCTCTGTCTCTGGCAAGGAGAAGAGCCCTTTCCACAGCTCCCTTCTTCCAGCTCCAGACAAGATTTGTGCCAAGCCCCATGGCTGACAAACCTACCTGTGAGACAGGCCAAATCCTCTTGCCTGAAACTCCTGTGATTTCCCTTGGTTAATAAATCCAGGTCTGCCCTGAGCTGCGGCTGCCCAAGGGACTTGTGGAGGTGGCTGAGATCCTATGGGGTTGAGGCTGGTTAGGGCGTTGTTTTAGGGAGTCTTTGGGGTTATCACTGACACTGCCCCATTGGCACAAGCACTGTAGCAGCTTCGGTGATGCAGGGCATCGGTAAACCCCCAGGTCAACCTCTGAAATAGCTCATAGGTGTGGATGCCATGGGTCACAGACCCACAGAGGAGCTTTGGGCAGAAGGGACTTGGTCCAGGGTCTCCTGGCCAGCCCCTGCTCAGAGCCAGGCTGACCTGCAAAGCTGGAGCAGGTTGCCAAGAGCTGGTGAGCTGAGCTATGAGTACTTTCCAGAGCAAAGGTCCCACCGCCTCCCTGGGCACTGATTCCAGGGCCTCACCATCCCCACCATGAACATTTTTCTTTCTCTGCAACCCTCTCTGCAACTTGTGCTTGTTGCCTCTTGTGTGACTCCAGGAAGAGTCTGGCTCCATCTCCATAGGTAGTGGATGACAGTAGTTAGATCCCTCACTTCACTTCTTCCTTTCCAGACGGGACCAAACCACCTCCAAGCAACTTAAATCCCGATAATATCCACCCGGCTGGTCTCCAGCCTGGGCATTTCAGCTGTGTCCTACAGCTCTAAGTTCTGTAGACCAGCTTTAATCACTTATTTCCCCAGATAATGAAAGAATATTTCCGTGAAACCTTTTCATAGAGGTGATGAACAGCCCCTTGAGCCCCAGACGCGCTCTGTGCGCGCCCAGGAATGAAGCAGTGACCAAGCTGAGCAGCAGCGTGCGGAACACGGAAGCCATCAGGAGAAAGGCAAGCATGGCTTTTACCCCATCCTCCCACACAGCCTCCAGGCCGCTCCACAAACACGCCTGCCTCGTTCACAAAGCCACGGGGTGCTGGGCCTGGGCACGCTCCCCACCACCACAGAGGCTCCCCGGGGGGAGAGGAGCAAAGCCGAGCGCCAGCCTGGCTGAGGATGCTGCAGCCGCCGGGCACCGACCACGCGGGCGTCTTCGGCCTGAGCAGGACACAGCTCCTCAGGGGGTAACTGGCCACTCCACTGCAAGGTGAGGGCTGAGCTGGGTGGCCGGGGTGCGGGCAGGGGGCTGGCACAGCCCGGACCCCCGCCTGCCCCTGCCCTGCGTGGGAAGAAGGCAGGCAGCTGCTCGCCTCCAAGGAACCGGAGATTTAATGAGCAGTTTCAGGAACACTCTCAGCTTTCCTGCAAAGCTCTCTGCTGTCTCGGGCACTAATTACTAAATGTTTCCGAAGCCGCCGTCCCTTCGTTACAGCGACCTTGTTGTGGGTTGCAGGGCGATACTCAGCAAGTGTCTGCTCTGCCTGGGGGAGTGTGGGTGTTATTCCTATCTTTTTCTCATGGGGAAAAAAAGGAGAAGGCCTCCTTCTCACCCTGGAGAAAGGTACTGTTTCCTGCTTTACCAGGAGGCGGGGTGCCCTGCCTCTGCTCTGGGAGAATGCAACACTCCCAGGCGTAGGGTGCAAGGGAGGGGGCAGAAATAAGCCTGCCCGGGACACGCGTGACGACCTTCCTCAGACAGGCAGGAAATCCAGATGGAGACTGGTGAGACCAGTTTGGTAGAGACAGGATCCCAGGAGAGGAGGGGAGAAGGAAAGACAGGGAAGGGGAGAGGTGAACTGTCTGGGTGGCTCGGATGTGACTGGCAAGAAATGAGAGGTGTGGAGTTAGGACAGGCTGGGTTCACATGGGGACAGCTGTGGGAGAGGTGTTTGGGCAGTGTCAGCCTTTTCTGCAGAAGAGGTGGGGTGAGGCATCGCCAGCCAAAGGCCAGCCTGACCCCCTGCGAGTGCCTGCCTTCATAGGTCAGCCACGTTTCCGTCCCTTCTCCCTTTCCTTGCCCATAAGAGGCAAGGAGCAGCACTGATTTGGAGCGGTGTGAAGCCCTGATGCTGTGCAAGAGCCAGTTTCTGTAAGCAAGGCTCCCCAGATCAAGGCCCCCTCGAAGCTACTGGATGGTCGCATCCCCCCGACAATGGGCAGCCTGGCAGGGTTTCGCTCCCCAGCTGCACACCTCGCTCTCACATACGGAAAGGTTAAACTTTGCCGGTTGCCCTGGGTTCCTGAAAGGCAAAGTCCTGGTTAAGAAGAGCATGTGACAAGCCAAATTAGAAATTCAGAGATCAGTGGCAGCTGAGTGGGGTGCATCGGGGCATGTGTGGGGGACCAGGCACATCCCTGCTGCAGGGATGCTGCTGGCTGCACTTATACAGGGAAGGATTTAGCCCTAAGAGCCTTAGTGACGCATCTTGGGAGACTTAGGCTGAGCCTGGCTTGCAGAGCCGTGACCCCGTGCTGCATTGTCACCTGCCAGTCGGCATTATGTGAGCTGTCACCTGCTCCCAGACCCAACACGTGAGCGCGGTGGCACAGGGGCTTGGGAGACAAGCAGCCCAACCTCTTAGTGGGTCCAGCCTTGCACCTGCGCTGAGGCTGCTGAGACAGGATGTGGGACCAGTCCCAAAGGAAAAAAAAACACTGCTTACAGCTGGCAGGGATCCAGCGGCCAGTTTGCTTTTGCTTTAACTGGAAAGAGAACTCGGCTCAGGGACTTCTCATGTCTCAGTCATCGACAAGAGAGTCCTTCCTTCTGCCTTGGGACAGTCAGCATTTAGGATGGGGAAGAGCCAAGACTGCGGTGGATGAGCACTGGCTCCTGTTTGACCCATACTTGCAAGAATTACAGTATGAGTCACTGCAAACAAAGCAGCAAAGGCCAAGGCAGGATTTAATGACATGTTGTTAATGATAGTCCCATTCATAGGTGGGTTTTTTTTATAGCTGAGGAAAACGAGAAAAGGAAAGTAAATGCCTTACTCTGACTTGCAAAAAGGCAGCCCCAGGGCCGGCAACAGCATTTGGAGCAAGGAGCACCCACAGAGAGCACCCAGGAGGTTTTCACTATGCGGATTTGCACACACAGAGGCTGTCCACCCCGAGAACTGACCTGACTTCCGTGACCGCATTCAGCTGAGATGAAAGTTGAAACAAGGCTGACTGTAATCCCTAAGAAACCAGGCCACTGCCAGGACTCAGGACAACCAGGTCCCATTAAAAAGCATCTGCCAGTCTGATGTCCCGCGGGTTTCATTATCTTTCTTAGCTAGAAGTCATTGGTAAGGACTGATCTCCTGTGGGTTTGGGAAGGAGATTGAAAGCCGCTGCCTGGCAGCATCGGCACTGGGCAGTTTCAGGTACAGCGATGATGTTCGGTTCCCAAATTTTTCAGCTCCCAAAGGCAACAGGACGGTGCCAGCAGCGGGCGCTGTGCTTGGCTGCCCGGCTGAGACACATGGAAACTTCGCAAGAGAAATCTGACAATCTGAGAAGTGAAAAGTGAAGTGCTTGAAGTGCTCGGTGCAGGACAGGGCCCAGCTAATAAGCAGCAAAGAGGACACCATGAAAATGCCCACTGTTGTTTGTTTCTTTCCTTGGCATCCATTTGTCTTTTGAGTATTGCAAAGTCTCTGAGCCATAATTAGGAACGAAGTCGTCGCAAGAGTTCCCAGATATAATTGAGCTCTCCTGAAACTAAACCATTTATAATAACCTTTTGCAAGGACAAAACATGATGTACTCTCCTTTGGAACAGCCAAGAATATGCTGTCCTGGGGCCTGACGAGTCCCGCTGCAGCACGTAAGTGATAGGCAGCAACTCGGAAACAGGCTCCTTGCTCCAGCGGCCAAATGGTTAAGCGGCTTGAACCCGATCCCATCGAAATCGATGGGAATTTTCAGATCCCTTAAACAGGAGTCCTGGGATACAGAGCTCAGGGCCTGGCTGCAGGGAATGTTAGTAGAAAGGAACTAGAGCGGCTG
Organism: Eurypyga helias; assembly: GCF_000690775.1. Classification (NCBI taxonomy): domain Eukaryota; kingdom Metazoa; phylum Chordata; class Aves; order Eurypygiformes; family Eurypygidae; genus Eurypyga; species Eurypyga helias. Next base: position 13,007 of record NW_010237107.1, read on the forward strand.
CTTAGGAGGAAGATGTTTTCATCTCCAATGCCTCTGACTTTCAGAAGGTAGGGAGTGAGATCCCTAGCCCAGTCCTTAACTGAAGTGCAGCAAATGGGACCTTTATTTTCTTTTTTCAATCGACAAGGGACACTACTGCCCCACCTCTTGGCAGCTGGGTGAAAAGGCTCACATTACAGTGGCCGAAGCGTAGAAGGCCAGATCCAGACCTTGGCTCATGTTCTGGACCCCTTACTCCTCCTCTCACATGAACAGCTAAACCTGGGGGGCAGCTGAGGATTTCCAAGGGTATTTTTGGAAAAGAACTCTCCTAGCTGTCTAGAAATCATCCATTTTCCTTTCTGCCTGTCTGGGGCAAGAGCACAAGATGCCAAAGTCACAAGCTGACCCTGGATGACACTCAGGCATCCCTGGCCAGTGTAAGAGTAGAGTTTGGGGAAATGGTGGGACTGATATTTGTCCACTGGAAAAAAAAAAAAAAAAGATTGATTTGGGCTAAGGAAGAATGTTTGCAAACACCACCCCAAGCCAGCAGACAGTTACAGCAGCGCTGCGGACCGTGAGGTTAAAACCAAGTACAGTGAAGCCCTCCTGGCTGGCTTCAGGCAGCGTCTTTTGAGGAAGATTTTTCATTTTGGTGTGAAAACGGAACCACCAGCATCATTCGCTTCAGACTGATCTAAAATGAACCCAGCTGGCCTTCTCTCTGATTAATAGAATCATAGAATTTATTATTTGCACAGTTTTAATAACAAGCCATCAAGGAAAAGCCTTGGATCATGGGTGAACCATGTCAGGAGCCTCCCAGGGAAGGGACCAGTGTCCCAGGTTGACCTGCAGCCCCTGCAGCACCACGAGCTCAGCGGACCATCCTGAGGCTCCCCGAACCGCTTGCTCATCCCAACGCCTGAGCCCTGCCTGTCACAGCTGGATGTCACCCCTCATGGCGCAGGGGTGCTGCCAAGAGCGCCCGCCTGCCCAAAAGAGTCCCAGCTGCGGCAGGCTTTACCAGGAAGAGCCAAGCCAGCCTGGAGCACTTGGAGTGGCGATGGACAAAAGGGAGACTCGCAGCAGTTTTTTACTATTATAGTTATTTTTATCTGTTGACATTTAAACTTATTTTTATATGTTGACAAAAAAAAACTCTCTGTAGAACTGTCCAAAACAACATGACAACATAACAGGAGCTCATCTGCTCTTTTTTATGCCCTCCTGCCCTCCATCCTCAGCAGGCAAAGCCCAGTGCCCGAGAACTAGCCTCATGCCCAGAGAGGTCACGATTTGCAAGAGCAAAGGGATTTGGCAGATGCTGCAGTTGCAGAGCAGCATGATACAGGAGCAGCTCATTTCTTTGGGGAATGGAGAAGGAGGGACATTATTAAGTAATAAACTTTATGCCTTTAACCCTCATTCCCCTCTCCTCGCACCCAATTTACCTGCTGTCATAGAATCATAGAATCAGAGACTGGTTTGGGTTGGAAGGGCCCTTACAGACCACCCAGTTCCAAACCCCCTGCCATGGGCAGGGGCACCTTCCACTAGACCAGGTTGCTCAAAGCCTCATCCAGCCTGGCCTTGAACGCTTCCAGGGATGGGGCA
>NW_010237107.1:14921-15378 GCF_000690775.1 Eurypyga helias
TTGCTTTGCAGCTGAAAGCAGCATGTTACCACCACGACTGCTCTTTTTGGAGAGCAGTCAGGGGTGGCAAGGTTGAGGTTAGAAGAACTTCTTCACCCACCCAGGTGGCACAACAGTGGGCACAAGAGCCCCCAGACTAAAAAGGCAGCAGCAGCATCTGTGTCTAAACCCAAAACCGACTTTATCCCAGGGTCAGAGACCTTGTTGCTTGAAACAAGCAGATGCTCATGGTTGTTTCCCCTCTCCCCGGCACAGAATGTTTTTTTTTTCGGTGGAAAAAAGGAGTCCTGCGGGTGCATTCTGCAGGCGGGGGGGAGGGGGGTGAGTGACCGGCCAGGGTTTGGTTTGGTCCTGCTCCCCGCAGCCCCGAGGAAGCGGCAGAGCGCTCGGCGGTGCGGGAGCCCCTGCCGCGGTGTCTGCCGACAGCAGAGGGGGTTATCGGGCTGCTTTTCCTCCG
>NW_010237108.1:0-4022 GCF_000690775.1 Eurypyga helias
TCCCCTCACCCACCAGGCGGGTCACTCAGCCATGATGATGTGGTATTGCAATAATATGGTGTGTACTCTGAAGGACAGCGACTTACTTTGAATAAAGGGAGATCAACTCTTATTCTATGTACATTGATTTTTTTTTATTTATTTTTTTTTAAGATGACTCGACTTGTGAAAGCAGCAGACCTATGTCTATTTCCAGATTCAATTATCTGGATGACAGTAAGTATGTCAATCATGTATTCATTCATTCAAAGAAACACTGTTGATATATTCCAAGGGAAACAGCTCTGATAGCAGTGAATGCCAAAGCTAGATTTCTACCTATGTATTTAGTTCTACTCAACTATACATACATCATAAGGCTGAGATTTTACATTGATGAAAGGTGTCTGGGATCACCTAGGTGTAGCTCATTGGATAGTCCCTAGGTATGACAGGGAGTATCCTGTCATATCTTTACTGCTTCTGGAAGAGAGACTGGTCTCACAGGAAAACAGAATAGTTTCCAGCACCTGAATTCCAGAGCTAAGGATGGGCCTGGCTGCAGCTGTATGTCTGTGTGCTGAAGGAGGTGTTACTGTTGATGGTATGAAGGTGAACACAAAAGGCAGGGGTAAGGACACTAGAAGTGTTTGCTAATGAGCATCTATTGCATCTATTACACACAACTGTAGCAAAACATCAACAGCAAAACAATCTATAAACTTTATGATTTACTGATCATAAAATCATACTCACTGATTACTACGCTCAGTCCCTGAGGCATGTGGACTCAAGAAATCACATCCAGATCATGATCTTTTTGGCTGGAGAGACAGGAACTTGATAGGTGGTCCTTCTCTTTCTTTTTTTTAATGGCATCCGTGGTGATGAGGCTACTGTTTTCTGTAGAGTTAGTACTATGGTGTCTATGCATTAGTCCTCATTACACACACTACTAGATTGCACACAAATGATCAAAGCATCGTAGACATTGTCAGAATATATATCTGTTTGGCAAGTCAATGAGGACATTCTAGTTTCAGGTCACCCCCTCCTGGGTTTGTATCAAAGCTTTTTTGTATCAACAGCAGTTTTGTTTCAAAAAGAAAAATCCTGTATATCATAAAGAAGATTCTCCACATTTACAGTTCTGAGCAAAATATGAGTTTTAGAGCTCAGGTGAGCAAAGGTGACATGTGAATGTCAGCCCAAGCAATGGCAGAGGCCCCAGTAAGCCAAAATTGGACCTGTGGCATAGTTCGGGCAGCATTATCTGGGTTCCAGCAATACTTATAGCTATGCTATCTGCGGCTTCTGTGATTTGACAAGGGACTATGCTAGTCTTCACATAGTCAAGGAGTAGCAAAGAAGGTGAAATGATTCAAGAGTTCATGAAATTCTTGTCAACAAAATGTGTTCTCAGTTGTCTCATTCCCTCCTCACCAAAAGATAAGCTTTTCTCATGGTTTAAAAAGAGAAAATTACATATTTAGAGTTGCTTGGTACCCAACTGTTTGCATTGCTCAGTGATGACGGAGTTCACTACCTAATTGCCTTTCATAATTATGTGAGGTTTATAACTAACTTTTGATGATAATTTGTTGCTTTGTCCTGATTAATTTGAAAACTCGTATTCTAGACTCTTACTTTCTGAAGAAGAAAAATGCATGTATTTTAACCATGCACACAAAAGCAGTGAAACCATTGGGAAATGATTTGTTATTGTGCCAAAACCAAGCAAAAAATCAACCAAACAAACCTGGAATTGTATTCCCTCTTCAGATTTCCTTGAGGCAGCGATCCATTGAGGTGGAAGGGGAAGCAAGGGGGAGGTGGAGGTTGTGAAGACAGGAACTTGCAACTGTCTCATCTTTAAACTCTCTCTCAGTGTGTTGAGCTATTTTCTCAATGACTCATAGATAGGAAAATGATTCACCATGTCTTTCACCCAAGGTAGCACTTACATGACAATAGTGTCTGGGTAACTGTGAGATATTCTGACAACTCTGCAGCAACATGTAACTGGTTTTATTTTATCAGGAAATGGTAATTTTTGCATGAATTGCAGAAAACCTGAAAATTCTGATGTGAATTTTTTTGTTTAATTTTTATGTCAATTTTCATTTCAGAGGTAATGACTCAAAAACCTGATTCAAATGGCTTACTTAGAGTCTTGTGTAGAACTCTGTCAGCAAAACATGTTTGCATTTAGCATGTTTATATTCAAAACTTGAAATAACTAAGTATTGACCTAAAATCTCAGTGTTTATATTTTGGTTTGATGCCTTTTTCTTTCCAGCCAGACCTTCAGTGTTGTAAAATAATTGCTTCATTTGTCAGAGTATATGCAATATCTCAATATTTCATGCAATTAGGCCCTGTCTAACCATAATTAAATTACTCAGCAGTACAAGTCTTTGTAAAGAGTGTAATAAAATGTTTCTTAGCCTGGAAAAGGCTCATCACCTTCAGCAATTTTAGAAAGTGTAGACAGACTTTTTTATTTATACTGTTTTCCTGCTGTTTGCTCTAAAATTGCCTACTATTTGCACTGAAATTGGATTAGGGGAGGAGGGGATTCCATTCTCTGACCACTCCTTAGATCCGTATATATCACTGAAAAGCTTTCAAGAAAAACTGCAGAAGGCAGTCACCTTAAGCTATTTAATTAAACTGAGAAAATTACAGGAAAAAGCCTTGCATGGGTTTATGCTGGGAAGTATATCACATGTACTGTGTTTTTAACAGGGTTTTCTGCAAAAAGCTTCTATGATGCTTCTTTTTTTTGTGTGAGCATATATGAGAAATCGAATATATTATCTACAAGCGACATCTTCACAATCTGTTGCGGAAGAGGTTTCCACAACAAAGACTTAGTGAGTATTACTTAGGGTATTTACTGATAAAATAAAATGTTTCAATAAAAGAGTAAAGCTTCATATACTCATGGCATATGCAATATTTGCATTATAAAAATGTGAGCAAACCTACTCCCATCAGGACAAGACACTGGTTTTGCCAGACAGAGCGGCCTTAACAATATGTTCACAATATCCACCTCTAAATAATGATGTGGCTGGAAGTAAATGCCAGAAAATAGAATTTACTTGCATCTAATGTGGTCAATATACAGGTTAACTCATTGTGATATACATCAAACAGGTCAGTTTATCTACTTTTTTATTTAGGACTACACGACTGACTCTAACGTAGCATGATTTATACCAGCTGCTTAATCATCTGGGAGTATGAACTGCCATTGAAATCATTACTTTACCAAGTGCCGCTTGCTGCCCTTTCTGTAAACTGTGTTATATTCTGCATTTTACCTGCTCGTATTTTTCCACAAGCATGCAGAATAGCTAGTGGGTTTGCTGCAAGTCTACTCTTTCCTGAAGCAAAGTATCTCTAGTGTCACTCTGGAATTCGTCCTAGATTTCCAAGTATAAAGATACTTAGCATGTGTAGGTTGAGTATTCATTACACATTCATGTTTCCCAAAAGTGGCAGCAGCCACAGAGAATGTAACACACCTTAGAATCCTATGAGGAACAGCCAAACAGCTGAAATAGACAGATGTATTCCTTGGTTTATGTTGTAAGTCATTCCACAGCATCGAACAGTAGAATTGTACTGTAATTACCTACTCAAGCAGATGATACAGTGATAAGGTTGCCGGAGTGCATCCAGTGCAATAATGAAAACATGCTCGGAGCACTAAGAAAAGCTATTTATTCTTACAACTTAGCTATGGAAAACTTACCTGTAAAAGATAAAGAGATTGATTTTTACATAAAGTTTTAAAAGTAGTTGTCTGCTACAACAAAACATTTGGTTCTAATTTTCAACCTGAAGCAGTACAGGCAGTCAGCTCTTGAGGAACCACGTCATTTACCATTTCAGTGAGCAAGAAGAAAAGGTGTAGTATTTTTTTCAGAAGGACCATTCATGTTCTATGAAGCACGAATGCACAAGTACAGGCTCCAAGCACAAGGACAGGTTGGGCGAAGAATAGACCAAAGGCAGCCCTGAGGAGAAGGACT
>NW_010237109.1:0-484 GCF_000690775.1 Eurypyga helias
GGATGCAGCCCAGGATCCGGTTGGCATTCAATAGCCTATCCCGGATGTGGAGCTGAGGGGAAGCTCCCAGGGGAGCCAGGCTCGGTCCGTGCCCTCTGGAATGCGCCTCTGCGTCCGGCGGGGCTCAGCTGAGCTTTGGAGAGGCGCGGGGGCTGTGGCCTACCTGAGGCTTCGCGTGAGCTGGCTCCCCGGCAGCGCTTGCACAACGCAACGGTTTGGGGTGGTGCGGGCGTCTCTCCCCCGCCGTGCTCCGCGCCACCGCCCTCTCCGTCTGGTTGCTCTTTTCCAGGGGAGCGTTTCCACAGATTTCCAAACCAAACAGGAAACGCATTTGAAAACTTTGCCCGCTCTTACGATTTCAAACCACCCAAGAAGCCTCGCGCCCCTTCTTTCCATCCCTGGGGTGCGTTGGAAACCGCGCGGGAAGGCCGAGGCTCGTTCCGATGTGCCCATCCACGACTATTTTTGTAACACGGAGCAGCCC
>NW_010237109.1:610-830 GCF_000690775.1 Eurypyga helias
TCCGCTCTGGGGCAGAATGGGCTGGTTGTGCTCGGGAGAGCCCCCGGACAAGGTGCTGGAGCGGGATAAACGCCAGCCCACTCTTCCCAGGGGAAAGATCCCGATGTGGGGACGCATCCCTGCAGGGACACAAGGGGTGCAGGAATACGGGGATGCATTACCTTCCCGGCAGCAAAGCCTCCTGCCTCCCAGGATCACCTGCCACCCCCCCGCAGCCGTG
>NW_010237110.1:0-18318 GCF_000690775.1 Eurypyga helias
ACATTTAGAAGAGTCAGATTTTCAGATGTGGAAGTCCCAGCTGATCCTTTAGACTCTAACATATTAAAATAAAAATATATCTGCAGCCACAGATATGATTTAAAGCTTCATTTCAGTCATGATGGAGTCTGCACTAATTGAAAGCTTCCAAGGATTATATAGGTAGCAGGAAAATTATCTACCTATATGAAACCTGAGCAAAAGTTAAGCAGCAAATCAAGAAAGGGACTTCTAAAAGGTTGCTTTCCTTTTTTCTTAAACACACCTTTTTGTTTTTCTTAAAAAACTCATTTTCTTACGTTATCAATGCCCAACAGTACAAAAAGGATGGGAGGCAAGACAACAATGAAATCCCCTCTCTGTTAGTTCTGTAATTCTTCAACAAGCAAGAACCTGCTTTCTTCTACATCTACTATTCCCTCATGGCAGGATGACTGGAAAGCTCAGTCTGTAGACACAGGTCAAATTGATCATTTTTAATTCGACAGGGTCAATTATTTTCCGATTACACAGAGGGTAGTTAAATGCAGTCTCCTGTATTAAAGCAGAAGTCTCATCCAAAGCAACTTCTTCCTTTGCTTTCTATCAACATAAAATTAGAAAATTAGACTTCCACAACCCCTTGATACCTAGTTAGGTACAACCCAAAGGATTAATTTGACAGTCTGTAGTAAAACCATAAGGAAAAGGATAATTTACTAAACACTAAATAAGCTTACATGGCAAGGGGGTGGGGGAAGGGGAGGAATAAAAGTGTTCTTTGCTAGTTTTTACACCACGGGTGCTAAATAAGAACAACTATTGGAAGAATGTTTCCTGACAGTTTTTTTCTCTGCTGTAAGGTATTTAGTGTCTCAAAGGTTGTACTCAACTTCCATGGCTGCGTTTTGAGTAACAGGGAACTACAGAATAACTGTTCTGTATTTTACCTCCAAAAGCATATATCACACCCCACTCCCCCCAAAAAAAAAGAAAAGAAAGAGACAATAGAAACCTCTTTCTTCTCATTACTCCCCTGCTCCTCCTTATAACTGAGACTTTCACAGAGCAAAACCAAGCACGTTATACAAGTAATCTCGTTTTCTGGATAGCACACAACTTCCTCCAGAATCAATCACTTCTGCCATTTTGCCTACTGAACAACACGTACGTACAAAACCCGCAGCAGCTGACGGACTCACCTGACAACAGTGCCCCCATTATAACATCCACTTTCCCCTGAGAGGCCCTGCATGAGCACTACTGAGCACAGAAAATCAACACTATGTTCCAAAATAGTTACAATACTAGGAGCAGGTCTTTTTCCAAATACGTAAAAGCGGAATACACAGATGAGGCAATGAATTTAAGACATCTTTCTCCCAGTTACCCTTTATTAAAAAGTATCCCAACACATCCTCTATTATGCTTTAGAACCAAAGTGTTCCTATGTTTTTATATTGTGTTCCAGTGCCTTTATACAAAAAATGAAATTTGCAGTGGTATTAAAACACCATAAAATCTGGAATTCCTTTCTATTGTAGTTCAGATCCAAGTAAACATCACATCTTATATACAAACTATTTATCTTACTAGAATTTCTCCTTCTTTCCACTCTTCTTGCGGCAAGTAAACAGTAACGTTATTGCCCTACATACCCAGGAGAGTATCTCATAATGAAAAGCCATCATTTGTAAGTCTAAAAATCCTGATTAGCAAACAATTTTGACAACTTTCATGTATCTACATGATAACCCAAAAGGGCTGCCTAGATGTAGCTGTTGCTGAAATAGTTAATATTCCAAGGGAATGATGGCTGGATCATAGCTGGACAGCGAAACTCTTGTCAGGAGTCTTGGAGTAAATGGCAGAATATACACATCTCAAAAGTTCTATGCATTTTTATTGATTTCTGAATTCTCCAGGTCTTGAACTAAGTTGTTTACAGGCTATATTGGCCTAGTATTTAAACTATTAGAAACTATTTGTTTACCTATTATGCTAGTTGAGCAATATTACAGTGAAATGTTGCCTTCATTAAATTTAATTTTTCCCCAATTAAGATGAGATTTCTTTTAGTAAAGGAAACCTTAAAGTATGAACTGTCATACTAGGTAACTATGCTTATCTTACCAATAGCCTGAAAAACACTAGTATTAACATTTTGCATTAAAACAGCAAGTAGGAAGAAAATTATGGTTCTATATTTGTTTAAGGAACCTTTCTAGAAAATAATACTAATACTCATTTATACAGAGCAACAGTTAGTTTCTTGAAAACTTGATTTGCCTTCTACTTGATACTGTAACCAGATGGTTCTACTTGAGAGAGTAAGTGCATGCTGGAGCAAAGTAACTGAACCTATCATTACAATCTGTATTGCACATCTAACTGGTTGTATTCAGGCAACAATTCTTAACTACTAACAAATATTAAACCCAGATGTTTCCGTCTTGTAACTGGCCAATACTTCCACGAAGCTCCGGTGGCTTGGGTTTAATCACTGAAGTAATTGAAAGAGAAGATTGATGCAAAGACTGCGACAGCAGCTGCTATTACCACACCTAAAATAACAAAGGAAAGGCATTTGGTGAGTGGCAAGGGCAGCACAGTCATCAGCAGCTAGGGTGTGGAGGGCAGGGTCAAGCAGGAGGAGAACAGTAAGTCACCCCAAAAACCATCTACCACTGCTAAGCCTGAATCAAAAGCTACAGTATCAGATCATTAAATTACAAAAGCTCCACGTGACGTTTCTATTCAGAGCAGAACCCTTCCAGAAATTCAGTTGACTGCGTATTTCTATGGTACCTATGCTCTGGCCCATAAAATAATGCAGTGACTGCACTATGGCTTAATTCTAAGAATCAGACTAAGAAGAATAACAAAAATGTTAAGCTTTCAGAAAGAAAAGCTATTACGTTGTTTCTATTCTGCGTGGCACTACATCTACTCTGTCAGTCTGTAGCACTATAGTAATTTTCCTATTGATCAACATGCTTGGCACTGATGCAGCTGAGAAGGCGACGCACAAAAAACCTGAACACCTGACTGATTCAGGGGAAAACATTTTTGCATCCAAAGCAAAGACATTTACTGCTACTACTCCTTAATTTTCCAGTTACCATGTTCTAAGAATAAATATAAAACTATAATTTAATATTAAAGGACATTCAAAGCTGGCAACAAAGAGTACTGTACTAAGTGCAAATTTAGGAGAACTGGATGAAGGAGTATCATGGAGAAGTTGTCTTTGAAAGAATTCAGTGGCAGGGGTTCCCTGAATTATTGAGGCTGACAATTAGTGCCCAAGCTCATATGCATTTGTCAGCTTCGGAAGAAGATCAGTGAGTCAGTAGCAGATTTATGGATGCCTACTTGAGAAAGCCACTCCACTGTGTTATTTTTTTAAAGTACAGAATTATAGAATTGGTGGCTCTCCAAAAAAAGAAATAAAGTTACATGAGGCTTTTGTACTGACTTGCAGGCTGAACAAATGCAAACACTGGTTTTGTTCCAACAGCACACTGTGGCTTTTTCTTACCCAGAAACACCCTGTACCCACAACCCTAGAAGGGGGATTCATATCAGAAAGGCTATCTTATTAAGTTAGCAGCAGAGATTAAGACTTTCTTATTAATCTCCCTAGTTTATTAATAATGCTGTGGAACCTAGCAGTACTGAAAGTGCCCATTATAGTTTCTGGATTGCCATAGCAAAATCAGGGAAGTAACGTACCCATATTCTGTTGAAGTTTCAACAGCAACGTTGTTTTTGTCAGTTGGTTTTGGTGTGTGTCATCCATGTTGTCAGTAATTGGACAAATATCAACTGCATGGAAATGAAGTGAAGAAGTAAACACCAGGTAAAAAGCCAACAGTTGTGTTTTGTAGTCAAATGAATGCAAAAGGCTAAGAACTTCATAACAACATTATAAAGTACATTTATGGTAGAAACAGAAACAGTCTGTCACCATAAAAATGGTAGAGTAGCAACAGTACAGTACTAAATTATACTGTATAGCAGCAAGAGTAAAAATAAAGAGGAAAAACAGATTTGGGAAGAAGTTCTTCTTTCAAAACTCATTTTCCACATCTTCCTTCCAGGGTAGCATACCCAACCCCCATACATAACCTTGGGGAAATTTGACTACTGAGAGGGAATCACCAAAATGAACCATTAATACCTTCCAAGACAAAAGTTTCCCCTTCAAAGTCATTGGTGCAGAGTTTAGGCTACACGCAAATCCCACTGACACTGAAAGAGTACTACCCAACAGCTATAGATGCTTTTTTTTCAAAACACAGAAATTCCTTTTTGAAGATCTCTTAAAAATAAACTTTCAAAGCAGGCATAGAGGACACACTCCCCTTTGGAACAATTACTAAATCCTTAGACTGCTCAGCCAGGATGTGAGAGCACCGTGACTATTTACAGACTGATGGGATTCAAACCCATATCTGTTTCCTTTCCAAAGATTTCCCTAATCACTTGGCTATATCCAGCTTGTTAGAGAGGGGGTGGAAAGAAAGAAGGCGATTAATCTTGAGTCCTTTAGCTGAACTTGTTCGTTTGTCCCTCCGAGAGCAAGCATGCTTTGGACTGTGCAGTTCCATGATAAGGCTACTTGATGGTCGTGGGCCAAAGGTCTTCAATTTGTTTTCCAGTTCCCAGAACAGTTTGCCAAGGCATCACTTGCCAGAAGTTTCAGTTATAATTCAAAAGCGACTATTACAGACATCTTCTGGGCAAGTAAACAGCAAGAGAAAGCATGTGTGCTATTGCGGCGAGAGCTGGATGTCTTTGGAAAGAACAGAATCAGCATGCAGAGATAAGAAAAAAAGACTAACAAATTGTTCTTATTCAGAAGATGAAGATAAACCTCATAGCAGCACCAAATATCAAGTTTTAGCAGTCCAGACTGTGGTTGTCAATCACTTACAGATTACAAGTTATGTAGTTGAGTAATAAGGCACATCCCTTGCGTGTTCATATGAAAATGATTCATGGAAAAGTACTTTCTCTATTATATCATTAGCTATGGGGGAAATGTATAATCTAGATGTGTGATCAGAAAGATCATTTCTGACATCTAAAATGAGTCATGTGCACGATTGTCTTCAAAATCTTCGGGTTAAACTTGCACAAGATCTTTTGTTACACAAAAGCACTCAAACTAGATATTTAGGAGCTCTCTTCAGAAATTTTTTTATCCCTGAGCCCACTGACAGCATAGGATGTACTACACCAGGGCAATTAACTGTCTGAAACTTAACAGGATAGCAAGAAGTACAGATAGAATCACAGAATGGTTTGGGTTGGAAGGGACCTTAAAGACCATCCAGTTCCACCCCCCCTGCCATGGGCAGGGACCCCTTCCACTAGACCAGGTTGCTCCAAGCCTCATCCCGCCTGGCCTTGAACACTTCCAGGGATGGGGCATCCGCAGCTTCTCTGGGCAACCTGTGCCAGTGCCTCCCCACCCTCTCTGGGAAGAACTTATTCCTGATATCCAATCTAAAGCTCCTCACTTTCAATTTAAACCCGTTACCCCTTGTCCTGTCACTACAGGCCCTTGTAAAAAGTCCCCCCCAGCTTCCTTGTAGCCCCTTCAGGCACTGGAAGGTGCTATAAGGTCTCCCCGGAGCCTTCTCTTCTCCAGGCTGAACAAGCCCAACTCTCTCAGCCTGTCCCCGTAGCAGAGGGGCTCCAGCCCTTGGAGCATCTTCGTGGCCTCCTCTGGACTCGCTACAACCAGTCGATATCCTTATGATGGGGATCCCAGATATACACACATGCATACACTAAGTATAAACATTGCTTTGAGATCTTTCTGCAAGCTGCACATACATGTAAAATAAAAATAAGGACACAGAATTTCAATGCAAGTGGTATTTTTTTTGAAGAGAAATGATCAAACATCTCACTGGTCTACGGTGATGCTATAGTTTCATTATTATTTTTATTATGCACAGGAAAACGCAGCCTCATCTGCCTAGAACATGATCAAAAATCTTCAACTGGAGTAAATGAATTATTAATTGTCGTGAGATAGCCATTTAAGTATTTTAACTAGCACAGTAAGAGTACCACATTCTCTACAAACTACTTAACAGAGTTTTCAATTCCCTAAAATAACGTGTGACTTTATAGAAGCTGACTATACTTCTCGGGTCGCCTTTGAAGCCTAGATCCAGCAGGCTTCTTTCTGCTTTAGTTCTGATGCGCAAGTAGGATAGTTTGTGCCCTCTAACTTTGTTTCTTTGCACCTTCATAAGAACCATTACACTTTCTGAAGGTAACTTTTGAAGTTGCACATCAAGGCACCAAACAAAAGAAAGGATAGAAGAAAAAGAGAGACACCCCTTGTGCTATTTAGTTACCAAAGGCATTTATGACATTAAGAAGACTTGCATTTGAATCAGCTGTAGTATATATCAGAGTTTTCAAAAGCAGATGCTTTCTAGCAGCAATTATATGAACACTTAATTCTTCAATTTACTAACAAAGATGGGGAAGTGATTACCACTACTGAAGTCTTATTTATGTTTATCCACTCAGGGTATTTAACCCATCACCCCTTGCACCAAGGGGGAAGAGGGATTTTGTAAAGCCAGTAATAATACAAGCAATTGAAAGCTCTGCATTTAAAGCACTAAATACCTTGAAACTACAGTGTTAGAGCTGTTTATATCTTCCAGTTATAAATAGGTCAGTTTTTACTTTCTATTTTCCATGTAATGATTTTAAAGCATGACCCATTAGTGACCTCACTAGAGAGCTGTACAAGAAAGCAAGAGAATAAAACAGTAGGAGACAGCAGCAGAGCCCGTGCTAAGTAAGGACATAAATCTGACCTTCTCAGAATACTTTTATTTCATATGTTTTGACTAAAAGCTGCTTAATAATAAATCTTTTGGCTATAGTGATTAGATCCTCTTCTTCTCAAGTGCGCATTTGAAAAAGCAACAAGAAAAAAAAAGTTATTTGAAAAGCCTGCTCATGTTCTTGAATTTTAAACAATTCCTTTTAATCAGCCAGCTTTCTGCAGAACTTCACTATGGATAGCATGTCCTGTGAATTCGAGGTTGCTGCCTAAGACCACAGGAATTTTGATACAAACAGAAAGGCTGATGGTAACATTCACTTCAAACCAATTTTTATACCATTACTGAATACTGACTATTAAAGACAGCACTAAGCTTTGAGAAACAACAAATGCTACCCAAATTGCAATGATGCATTGAAAAAGCCTTTACAGAAAGAAAGCCCAAACCCTCATTACGTCACAAAAATGTGTTTACAGCAATAATTAGACACTTCATACCGAAGTATCAATAAATTCAAATTGCAAAATTCATGCATTTTCTTACAAGGCAGCCGACTTTTCTCGCACAGTTAATGCATTTAATTTCTAAAATGGCCTGCCTGGTGTTAATTAAAAAAAAAGTATAAACAAATCATGATCTTAAGGAATCACAAGTTAATGATGCCATAACAATGATCAGAATTAAACACTGTTGCACTGATAGCATTATTACTATCATCACTATTAACAGAACCCATTCTATGGACACACTCTGCAGTGTTCACTAGGACAAGTCCAGTCTCTTAATTTTTTCTGAAATCCTCTTCATTCTCCTCTGCTATGCACTTTGCCTTTTAAAAAAATGAAAATAAATCCCCCCCACGTAACTCTATAACCAGCAAGCTACAAGAACACACAGACTCATTTGTCAGCTACCTGGACATCGTTTTACACGCATTATTGGCATCAAATCTTCGTGATGCATAGCTGTTAGTCTTCCCGTGCTTTCTTCCCATCTCCAGATCACACATCCTTACATAAGCAATAAAGCTAAAATGAATCATCTTCTCTCTCCCTCCCACACCTATCTCCACTGCTACAACAATATTATTTGCTTCACTAAGTTATACTAATTCCTTAAAGCTCAGTAATAATTAGCTTTAAGATTATTAAAGTTGCTCTTATAATGCAAGACAGATTTTTATTGGCTTTCCTGTTCTTCTTGAGGTTCTTGAGCTGTGTACATCTTTTACTTCTCAAGGTAATGAGTCATTTTCACAGCTAACAGGTTTAGTTAAAGCCTGGGGAAAACTGATTAATTTAGAAAGACATAAGAATTTATGTTTAGCTCTGCAATTAAGAAACTCAAAAAAACCTCCAAGTAAACAAGTAGGTCAAGTAGAAAATCACTAATCACACTTCACCCTACACAGTAAGCTCATGGTTGCATTTAGCATTTTTGTCCCTAAATAGCAACATCAATCAAAGTGTTCACAGGTCTTATATGACAATTAGTGGGGTTTTTAATAATTTAAATTTTTAAAAATGTAACCTGCAGTTCATATTCATGTTGATGTGGGAAACAAGGCGAGAAAATAAATCTCTTCCATAAGATCATAGGAAGTATTATCAGATGCATTTCAACTACATATTTGATTCCTACATGGAAATCAGAGTTGGGGGGGGGGGGGGAGGGAACCCACACCACAACAGGAGACAACATAAACCAGACCTATTAAGAAAAAAAGGAAGTCAGTAACTAGATCATCACAAAATACCTGTATCAAAAGGAATATAAGTCTCATAATTAGATCATAACCTTAAGACATCCAGTAGAAAATGAAAAGCACTCAATTATCTTCTGATTTCAGGTGAATCACAAAACTTCAGTTTTGGGCACTGCATCTGATACATAGATTAACACACTCAGAACAAAACAAGGTACTTTGTATTTCTGAAAAAGCCAGGTTTTAGCATGAGAACTTCCTTAAAGGCACATTCGACTATACGTATGTATCTTTCGTTAACAGCATTTTAAATGTACGTTTTCATTATTTAGTGAAAAAACAGTAGGTTTGACTAAAGCACTCAACTGCTTTTCCTTACTTATTCTAAGTAGTATTAGAACTACCCAGTCCTAAAAAAACCTGAACTACTGAAGAAGTAACCGGAATATAAAGTTTTAAAGGTTTTTCTTACAGTTTATTTGCCAATAGGGAACCACCTATAATTCATGTGCAGAGTGACGTATGCAAACCTTGTTTAACCACGTATTTATGTATCTACCACGGTTCATGAGCTGCAACCATGGTTGCACAGATAATACAGAGTCAAGTATTTGAGAGAAGAACGAGAGGTCTGTTACAAGCCAAATACAGAAACTGTAAGAACCTCTACCTTTCCACAAATATATTTAAACTGTAATTAGACTGATATAAGCCTTTAGAGCTTGATATGAAGTAAGCCAACTTTAAGCATATCCATATCTGGATATAACTGGTCTAATGCCATTAGTCAACATTTTCGTAATCCATGATGTAGTCCATCCTGGTTCTCAGATACTGTATTTACCTGTGTTCATTTCCTCTGCTATATGGATATCTTCAGCTTGCACAGATTGATCCAACATCTCAACAAAACGTTCCTGAATTTCTCCAGTGGCCTCATCACCAAACTTATAATCACTGAGCATCACACTTGATCCAGCAACAGGGACAAACAGTCTTTGAGGTAAAACATGATATTCCCTCTCAAAATCTAAAAGAAAAGAGGGAAAAAAATACCACCCAAATAAAAGCCTTGCCAGTGATGATAAGATTCCTTGTTAATCTCTGACCGTAAGATAAAGCTATTGCAAAAGAACTGGTCAAGGTTTCCATGTATAAACCCTGTTTTCAGGCATGGCTTGTTTAGCTGTTACTATTCTCTGGAAGTTTTTGCTGCAATTATATCGATTTATGTTCTTACATTAGTCTCTGCAGAAATAGCTGAGACAGCTCCAAAACAGACCGTAAAATGTTAAACAGATCTTTTGTCATGTTTAGAATGACTAGCAAAAGAACTCTGGGAAAGACTGCAGATAAGAGCAAACACAGAACAGCGTATGATTTCAACACCACAAAGGTCTGCAAACACTCGGCTGCTTTATGCCATGCTTAAAGCCACAAAGTACGGGTGCCACCTAATGAAGAAAATAAAAACTGCATGCAACTGAAAAGTCTAAATCATGCAGGTTGGATAAAGCTGGCTAACTCCAAAACGAAACACGTTCCCCTAAATTAAATGGCAATTCTGAATCGTTTTTCCTTACACAGTGAACCTGTTACCTTTTTTTTCATTTTTTTCTAAAATCACTACCAAAGACAGTATCTTTTAAAAGACTTTCCTTGATAGGAGATCTTCAAAATGCTATTTCAGTTAGTTAATAATATTTGGTTTTTAAAAAAAAAAAAAAACACCACGCACAAAAAACCCCCAAAAACCAACATGACAACAAGAAGATATCTTGATACCATGGCACTGACTCAAAGAAGTTTAAAGAATCCCCCCCACATGACCTAGACCACCTGGTCTCAGCATAAACCCCCTTAGTTTTTAATACAATCATGATAGAAAGTTTTGTTTACATTAAATCAATTTGCATTGCATTATGGCCACTGCATGGTCCTATGTTAAGTTCAAGCTAATGCAATCCAGCAGAATTTTCTAAAACCACCAAAATTCACTACAAACATAAGCTGTTCGGGTTTGTTTGTTTGTTTGTTTTAATTCCTACTTTTTTTGTGAGGTCCTTCATTTATAATCAGATCTTCAAATAGTAGTTCACACCGATCACTCAATGTGTTTATGATGTCTCTTTTCAAAGCCTGTGAGGACAAAGCAAAAACATCAGTACTAGAAAAGCCATTTGCAAAGCTTTTGACTCTTAAGAAACAACAAAATAAGACCCTTACAGGTTTAACCCATGTTGAAAGAACAGTTATTCCCAAAAAATAAAAAATCTAAAGGGAATTTTTAGAAGTCCAATAAAGAGAAGCCAATATCAAAAGAATTAATTGTTAAAATTGACAACTGCTAGACACTACAATTAAAGCAAACAAAAAAATAATCACAAGGCATTGACTCAATAAGTGTGGAGGAGGTTTCTCAGAACAAATAAATCTGTATTTTTCCCCTCCACACATACAAAAGTGTAAGTCTGTAACCTTTTCTTAAGAAAATTCTTCAAAGCCTAACCACTTTGACAATTTGTGCAAAGATTCACCAGAGAACATTAGCAACAGGAGAGCCATCTGCTAGAATTGAAAATGAATCTACCACACACAGATAATTTCTAAAACAATCCCTATGTGCAAGGAGATGAACATTTTGAACACAGTTTAGTCCATGACATTTTGGGGAAAAAAAAAAAAAAGTCTGACAAGTTTCATGTATTTCAGAAAAATGTTTCTGATGAAACACCTTTTGACTACCTGAATAGCTTCTTTAACTTTTGGCTTGTTGTTATGTATGTAGGCTCGGCATTTCACAGCACCTTTGAGATTTATGGAACCACTGCAGACCTGAACTGTAGCTGTTGATCTAAGACTTGAACCCTGGGACTGAAAAAATAAACGTTTCAGTTTATCTTGTTACCAAGGTACTTGCAGCATGAGTAATGAAAAACAGAACTAGGAGATTAATAGCATACATTAACATGTTTACATATAACCTGATTTCCCCTCATAATTTATACCTCTAATACTATTTTTTATTAGTTTTGTTAGTTAAGAATGAAAATCTCTCACTTTTCCAGACGTTCCATTTCTTGTGAATTAAATATTTGTGCCTATAAGGCTTCTAAAACTTTCCAAGCAAGTGACTTGTGGCTAATAGTAGTATTGCAACATATAAGTATTTTTAAGATTCTTTTTTTTAAACAATGAAGATTGTAGGTTTACTATATAGTCACCTTAACTTATGGTATCCTGAGAGTCATCCCATCAGTCAGTACCGAATTATAAACGTGGTCGCATTTAGAACTGTATCAAACTGTTGCCTAGAAGCATCCACCCTAATTACCAAAACAGTGAGTGCATATTACAAAGGACTCTAAGACAACACCTAGAAACACAGGGATGCGTAACTTCCACACAACTTGCATAAACTACTTCTGCCAAAATAAAAAGCTTTCCTTTCTCTGAGGCAATTAACCACTGTAACAACAGAAGCCGAGATACTCATCAGATCTTGAAAAAAGCATTTTATGCATTCCTAAAATTTTAGCTAAATATAACTTTAGAGAAACCAGGAACTACCTGACAAAACAGGGTGGCCTGTGCTGTGCAAGAAGCCTACAAAACAATGCCATAACATTTGGACCTCAGGACCTAGGCTCGGCCATGTAATTCAGGGTTCAAGTCAGCACAACCTCTGGTAGAGAGGAAATTCCTGACACAGACCCAACAGCTCCAGATGATTCAGTTCACAGGATCTGTACCTTAATCCAAAACTAGTGACTGCGCTTCTGACAAAAGCATTCAAGTGAATGTCCATAGCTAGCCATGGCAAGTTGAAGCGTGAGGGTGATTCTGAACTTCAGAACGATGCAAAGTCACCTCAAAATCAACGTTCACAGGTGCATACAGGTGATGCTATCAAATGGATTAATTCATGGGATTTCATTTTTATAACCAATTTTTCAGATTTTCCTTGTCGCTGTACCGTGCAATTCTTTGACAACGCAGTTATCGCAGCAGCAGAATTTCCAAAGACACAAAATATGCAGACCTCTCCACAGTTTCACAATCAATATCCACAGGGGAATAAAGAGTCTTAGGACAAAGTAAGGTGCATTTCTAGACAATAATTTGGATTTTTTAATTTTATTCTATTTTAGAAGAAAACAGAGGGGTTATACTTTATAAACCACTAAATACTTACCAGCTGTGTCAGAACTTTGACATCAGAAAACTGAGTGCTGGATTGAGTATTTCCTCTTAACTTTTTCTGAGGGGAAAGAAGAATTTTGTGCGTGTCATGAAACAGGAAAAAAAAAAATCTCCCAATCAAACACTCCTCACCATGGTATAAATATGCTGTAGTTTATAGCTTTCAAAAGAGAAAAATGGCATACAGAAATCAGCCATGAGAATATAATTACAAAACTAAAGGAAAGATGAATGCATCGGCCAAACAACGTGTTTCCACTCTTTGTTAAGCATTTAGACATAATACGTCTTGGAAATCTCATCACCTACATTCACACCTTACTCATGTTCCTTAATGAGGAGAGAGCATACAGAAAAATTTTTAGTCAGACTTCACATAAAACTATTGTGTTGGAGCGGAAGAAGAGACAGTTTGCAGCAATGAAGATGGCAACACAAGCAGTCCTGCGTATTAGTTACCTGAAATAGGCTAGTGAGATCAAATGTTGTACAGAAGATGGCTCAGCCAATGCTTTATCACACTGGAGGTTCTAACTACACATCTGTTAGAGTTCAATTCCTTGTTGTTGGGTACTCACCTGCCCTTCCAGTAGTTCTGTATCATCATCTTTAACTTGGCCATTGATCAGAAAGACACTGTCTTCTATTTGTTTTGACCATCGATTTAATCCATTCTTTAAAAAAGTGAAAACACAAAAATCTTGTAAAAGATAATTTCACTGTAAGAGTTGGACAGTATCATGCTGAAAATTATAGAAATATATGTTTCAACAGTCACTCTGCAAGAGTTAAAAGCCCAAAAAAATGTGTCTATATCTTTCCAAAGCTGAATCTTAAAATCACCAGGTTCAGAATATATCCATTAAACACCTTTAAAATACGTATTTCCTAAGTCCTACCCCAGGGATTTGATTTCTGTAGCGAGGGATGCAGCCTACTGGAAGTCAATTCATCTTAAAAGCACCCCATACCCCTGTTCTAATTGGATGTAACCTTTCACTAGGTGAATCAGAAGAGATTTCAGGTAGAAAAATCATGACAATTGGTAAATAATTCTGAGCAAAGGAAACTGCCAACACTAAGCACAGCAGATGAAAAAGCTACCTGCATTTTTTCTACTATGAATGCTTCGTAACAACTTCAAATTACATTTAAAAGAGGAATAACTGCCAAACATTCTCTGCTGATTAGTTCTGCTCACACTATTCAAATCTTTCTCTCAAATATGAGAGGGATTCAACAGAATCAAGAGTGTAGGGACCAACAACACAACCAGTGCAACTGGTTAGTTACCTTGGTATTCTTCTCCAAGTCATGGTTCAGTGAAGTAGCAAGAAGTGGAATGTGAATATTAACATTTACTGTGCAGTCCAAAGCTAACCAGGAAGCAGACAGAGCACTCTGATATTTCCAATCTGCTGGTTTAGCTGAACTCTGAGAGCAGAAATAGGCAATAAAGCATCAATACTGTATAACTCAAAGAGAGATTTATATTTTGTTAGTTTTTAAACATTACTTGTCACGCATTAAAAGCTGTACCTGACACACAGGGTGACGAACTTACCTTTGAATCTTGTACATCATAGGTTCGGCAAACTACTCTTTGCTACTTAAAGAAAACGATCCAATGAAAAGCAAAAAATCTGAGTAAGAACAATTGACAACTAAATGGGTCCTTAACTTCTTTGTTGAGCTAATTTATGCTCTGAAGAAAGTTCTCACCTTTCGTTGATGTAAAAAAGTGGAAAAACCTTTTAGTGTAAACTTCAACTACAATAGTGATGCTGTCCCATCTCTTACAAATATATTAAGATCAATAGGTATCTACAGGGAGAACCACCAGTGCACCAATTTTCAAATTATCCTCATCTCTCTCAACTCTCTAAGGAAGAGCCTTGCTTTCTCTTGTATTACTTTACTATCAACAGACCTAGCACTCTCCTGCAGCACTAGTACAGGTTCCACATGCCTGCCATTTCCCCAATTTCATTTACGCATAATTGGTAACAGCAGGAAGAACCTATACAGTATTTCACACGTTTTCCTCGATTTATGCAAATCAAAACCGACTGGGGAAGGCACCACACACAAACCTAACAGTAAAATATGATGGAAATTTTGCAAGGATAAGAGGGTGAATAGCCTCACTCATGGCTAATCAGAAACCTCCATTTCAACTTACTGATCTATACCTACCTGAACTCAGACAACTTTTCCCTCCCAAGTTATCATTTATTCATAAATAACTACAGGAACAAGGTTGAGGGCAGCAGTCTCAATCCATAAACTTTGCTCATAAAGGATACTTCTTTGTAGCAGAACAAATTTGAAGAGCTGCTCTGTCTGAGACCTCCTCCTCAGCGGGTTTCCAGAGCCTTCTTTTAGTCAAGGACTTTTCCATTGAGAAGATTAGCTAAAGATGAAGAAAGCATTATGGATTTTTCCACAAAAATAACGCATTATAATTTCTGGAAAACAGTACTGCACTGAAGTTTTAAGTCCAAGTGATATCCAAGTATATCCAAGTGATATCCAAGTATAAACAGGAAATATGGCTCACAAGTCACCAAAATGTCATGTTAAAAGAACATTCACAAAGTTTCATAGGCAACTACTCCAAAGAGAAAGTTGCTTGTGAAAGCTTAATAAAATTCCTTATAAACTGAACCAAGCAACACACATTCAACCTGTATGTTTTTCTCCCTACACAAATATTACAGCTCTAAGCCTATTTGCTGAGGATCCAGAAAGACAGCTGTGCAAAATAGCTAATTCAAGAGAAAAAAAAGAATTAATTCAGGAATCACTGATTACCAGGACACAGCTCACCTTTTTCTGTTGGCTACTAACTGCAGTAATAAAACTGAATCTTGGACATTAGGCTTCAAACCATACTCATGTTTAAATTGTTTATCATGCTTACCTGATTAAAACGATAAAATGAACCTACATTTACAGAACACAAAATAAAAGTGGCACTAGATGCCCCAATACTGTAACAAAAATGCATTTTAAGTCTATCAGACAGTAGCATGTTCTAAGTAGTTTTTAAATATAACCCCACACACCTAAGTCAAATACTACTAGTTCTATCGCAGATATTCCTTTTAAATGAACCAGAACTATAGAGATTTCACCACAGTAAACATCTCTAATCTGAACAAATCATTCAGACAAAAAAGCTAACATACTACCACTGCTAACAATGTGCCACAAGGATTTAGTTTAACAGAAACCTTGAAGATGTTTTCCTTAAACTAGAATGTCCACTTTCAGTAAATACAGTAACATTTATTATTGCAGTTATAATCATCACAAGAAAGTTAGCAAATACAAGCTGTTATACAGTCCCACAGGACAGTGATTTCTGAGGTTTCAGTCTCAAAACCATACCTCAAGCCAGAACATTTGAGCTTTTAGAAATAAAGCAACAAAACAATATAGACTCGAGACACTGACAGCAAATTATTCAGCTAACACCTAAAAGATATTCCTGCCTTTCCGCCAGGAAGCATACTCACCTTGCGCAAAGCACTTTGACTATCTTTTGACAATTCCGGAGTTGCAATAATAAACACACCAAGAACTAATAAGCCTCCAGGAAGCATTCTAGAAACCTTAAAAATAGAAATGAACATATATAAATAGGAATCAAAGATCTAGCAACCACGTAACTTGATGTATCAAAAATTTCTAGAGACAGGGACACATCAAGAGCAGAAATGAAATACGTAGGACTTCTTCACTTTTAAGTTCCTCTGAAATGTAGGAACACAGCACCTTACAAATTTTCTCGCTTCAGTCCTACCAATTTTCTGTTTCATCATAAACTTTGAAAACCTAGAGTGGTTACCAAGGTTCTTCTACTTGGATAAAAAGGCTTGACATTAAGGAAGCAATGAGAGAGTTTTTCTAAGTCCTATCTTCTTTCTGTTCCTCCCACACCCTCCATTAAGTCATACTGTGCTACCTGAGTGGCGTGTGTAGTTATCCACTCTTCATCAATGGACGCCAGTTTTGAAGGACTGATGCCGTCTTCCTTCTGCTCTTCCTTCGGAGGTGTTCGAACAGCCCGAATTACGTAGTCTCTTTGTGGGGAACACTTTCAAAAACATCAACATAAGCAAATATACCATGAAGTTGATATCAAGTCTGAGAACATACTGTGTAATACAGTAACTGTAAGGTCTGCTTTACAGTAGGTATCGCTAAACTCCACAGTGATGTTACAAAATAATTGCTTCATGAATAAGACTTTGCCTTGAAGCCTTGTTTAGTGGTAACTTTTCTCTTTAAAGTTTTAATTTCTTTTCTGTATGTCGTATCTTTCACAAAACAATTTTAAAAGACTCGAGTAGTTGGTTAACAACATAAACCCTTTACAGAAGTCCCACCTTTCTGGTCATATTACCACCCTCCTGCACCATACAAGCTCAAGGTGATGTTCATACAATCACAGAACGGTTTGGGTTGGAAGGGACCTTAAAGATCATCTAGTTCCAACCCCCCTGCCATAGGCAGGGACACCTTCCACTAAACCACGTTGCTCAAAGCCACATCCAGCCTGGCCTTGAACACTTCCAGGGATGGGGCATCCACAGCTTCTTTAGGCAACCTGTTCCAGTGCCTCACCATGTTAATGGACTTATCCCAGATGATTAAGGCCAAGGGGGTTTTCTCCTTATTAACGAATGGAACAGACTTAAAATATTCCACACTTACCTGCCCTATTAACAGGCCGGTGACATAAGGCTTTAATTTTGTGCTGAGGTCTGAAAGATACTGCCCAACTGCTTCCTCAACAAAGTAGGTTCTACCCATTGCTGCAGGTTTAAGATTAAGTATTGCAGTTTCAATCTACAAAACAAGTAACATACAAAGTGAAAGAAATTATATATACACCTGTTATGTGACAATAAAGAGTTTCACACAAAGATCCTGAACAGATTAATACCTTATTAGCCAACAAAGCTGCTTGTTTGCTGTTTGGCTTTATGCGAGTTTGGTTTTTTAAATGAAAAACATAATTCTCGGTACTAGAGGAAGAAGTATGTGACTATCATTTGAAAGAAAACTATTTTAAATACCTGCCACTGGCATGATATGGCAAATCATACAAGATGCTGGGAAGAACATGTCTCCAAGCAACAATTTCTTGCTGCATCATGTTTCCTCAGAGGCCAGGATGTGAAGCATAGATTTTTTTGCATTCGCATTCCTCTTTGAGGAACTTACTAAATGCCACACAGGTACTTAAACATGCCATGCACAATTTGCATTCCAATTCCAAAGGCATTAAAGGTCTGTGGACTGTCCAAAATGCCATGTTTACAGCTCCTATTAGAGCCTTATGAATCGAGGACATGGGGATTCATGTCCGGGACACAATTCATGTCACAGACACGCCCCCCTTCCATACAGACCACTTCTGAAATCGGCTTCGTGCGTTAAGGACTTTCACAACAAGCCAACCATGAAAGCGCTGAAGGCAAAGAGCATCCAGAGTCCCCGCAAAGGCGTCTCCTGGCGAAAGCTGCACGGGGATGGCGGAGCTTTAGCTCTGGACCTCACCTCGGCCCACACAACGGGACGAACGCAGCCCTG